>NC_057801.1:523839519-523900938 GCF_018294505.1 Triticum aestivum
GTCATTAGTCTTTATGTCAACACAAGATAAATTTGGAGAAAGATGCCATACCAGTTATTGATTACCAACGACGGTTAAACCCTAAGATGAAAGAAGTGGTAAGAAAGGAAATACTAAAGCTCCTGGAGGCAGGTATAATTTATCCCGTTGCTGATAGTCAGTGGGTAAGCCCTGTCCATTGTGTCCCTAAAAAGGGAGGTATTACTGTTGTTCCTAATGATAAAGATGAATTGATCCCGCAAAGAATTGTTAAAAGTTATAGAATGGTAATTGATTTCCACAAATTAAACAAAGCTACTAAAAAGGATCATTACCTTTGACAACCTGGTTTTTGCCCTCTTTTCTTTGCCTGGTTTTCAGTTGAGTTGGTTTTGAATTTGGAGTTTTGAATCACTTCATTTGGACTTAACCACTTGGGTACCCCTTGACTTTCACCGAAGTGCTCCCTCTCCTCCTCAAAACCATCATTTCACCTCTAGATCAACTCAAAATATTGCTTGGAATATTTTTCTTAAATGAAAAATATTCATTTTGCCATCCAAAACCCTAGCTAGCCCTTTGTGCTCCAAAGCAACCCTAATTTTTCTTGCCCCAAAAATCCTGAGAAAAATCCCAATTATTCTTGGAACCCTAGGGCAGCTTTCTGAGGAAAAATATTTCATCACTCTTTGGAATATTTTGGCTACAGAAAATAAATTCATTTCTGGACAGAAATGGTAGTTTCTACAACAACTACCATTTTACTAGCTCCATTGTAGCTGGTTTTTCTTGTGCCTATTTACCTTAGTAAGTATAAGCAAGCCTCCAAAGCTCAGCCCTTAACTCCCAGTGGTTTGACCACAGTAAATCTCCAAAGTTACTGTCTAGAAACTTGCTAGCAATACAAATCCATTTCTACTGCACCTGGATCCAAGCCCAACCGTGGTAACACTCCAAGCTACCAAGGAATACACGCCAGACATCAAGTTAGTGCTTAGGGTGGCCTAATGTCATGGTTCACGCGGTGACCGCGTTCGTCCGGGCGTGCTGGCATGCAAAACATGCGCTCTGCGTGCCACCTAGCGCTCTGTTGAGCGCGTGCTCGCTGCCCAGCCTGCCCGAGCATGCCAAGCCTTGCCACCATCCCCGTCTCCACTCCCTTAACTCCACCCTGGCGCACTCCGACGCCGGAGCTTGTCGCAGCAGGCATGGGCACGGTCCGGCTAATGACACAGTGCGCGGCGCACTGTGCTCGTCGTCTTCCCCCTCGCTCTTGTGCTCGTCCGCGCCCGTCAATAGTTTCCACGTGATCTCCGTCCTCTTCCCCCTCTCTCACTGGCGCCGTTCGTCGCCAGGCGCCGTGGACAGGTGTCCTCCAGCAGAGCCCGAACCCCTCTCGCCGCCTGCCTATAAATGCCGCCACCCCAGCCCACCTTGAGCACCCGCAGCTACTCCCACCACTACAAAAAAATACACTTCCGTGATGATACATGTTTGTCACAGGAGGTCGCATTTTTTGTCATGCATGTACATCCATGACGATTTTATGACAGAATCAAGATAGTCATACCTGTGCTGTCGTAGAAGTGTTCCATGACATTACCAAAATTATCATCACGGAAGTGTCCACTTCCATGACAATAAATCGCACGTCACAGAAGTGCTTTCGTCAAGGGTGACCGACATGTGGCATCCACCGTAATGGAACGCCGTTAAGCTATCGGGTCCGGTTTTGGATCCGATAACCCGTTAACAGCCCGGACCAATGGGGATTTTCCACGTGTAAAATCATCATTGGCCGCAGGAAACACGTGTTGCCACACCGTTGAGACGGATGTCATCCACTCATTGGACAGGAGGCCCCTATGATAGGTCGACACGTGGCATGGCCCAACAGTGGCCCATTCCGGTGAAAAATGCCGGCCCAGTAAAAATTAGCAGGCCGGCCCATATAAGGCCTAGTTGTGTCAGGTCCATTTAAGCCGACGACCCATACGAGATGTGCCAATTCGGCCCGTCAACGGCCCGTTAAAGATTTGACACCATTGCAGCCCATCGTCAGTTCGAGCCCGTTAACATCCCGCTATATATTTGGGCTCAATATCGGCCCGATGAGATCTAGGCCTGTTAACGGCCCATTTAATGGATGGGCCAATTTTCAGGATGTACATCTTTCGGCCTTTTAGTGACCCATTTAAATGTTGGGCTAATTTTCGGCCCGGTCTGTCTTTCAGCCTATTGACGGCCCATAAATCTGATGGGCCATTTGTTGTCGGACCTGAGTTTCGGCCTTTTAGTGGCCCATTTAAGTGTTGGGCCAATTTCTGGCCCGGTGTCACTTTCAGCTTGTTGACGGCCCATAAATTAGTTGGGCCATTTGTAGTCAGACCTGAGTTTTGGCCTTTTAGCGACCCATTTAAGTGTTGGGCCAATTCCCGGCCCTGTGTGCCTTTCGCCCTGTCAATGGACCATAAATGGGGACTCAGTCCATGGCTGTGCCGCCAACAGGAGGGAACTCCTGCACACCGCTCCACCGCTGATTTTTATCTCGTCCTCAGCTTCTCATTCACCTACCATTTTCGCCACTGCTCGTCGTCTGTCTACCACTGAGGAATTCAACCAGGCTATTGCACCCACTCCTGTTCGCGTTGCACCACTCATGGCACCCACTCCCGTTCGCGCTGCACCACTCATTGCACCCACTCCTATACGTGCTACCCCACCTATTTCGCCCATTCATATTCAGGTTACTCCGCCTATGGCACCTGCTCCATCATCTTAGCGCAGCGTTCCTCGTCTGGAACCTATTAGCAAGGAGGAGGTTGATTCCCCAGCGTCACTGCGTCTCACCCTCGGCAGGCCAACGGAGATCATCACCATCTCCGACTGAGTACGTGTAGACGCCATGCGATGTGCCGACTTGTGTGATGTGTTTATATGTACATAGGTTGTGAGAAGTAGCCTGTTTGCGCATCATGTAGGATCTGGAGAAGTGCACTAGTCTCAATAACATGTCAGGATTATGTACGCATATGCTGAGTGATGTAATGTATAATTATGCCTGCGTGTAAGATATGTAATAGTCCTTCTCCGCGCGCAATCGTGTTTTTTCAAAAAAAAATCCTGGAGTTTTATGTGTGTTTTATTGATCTTTGCAACTCTCTTTCTTGTCTTACGAGTTTCATAAAATATATCCCCAGAGTGAAAGATGTCTCGTCCGTGGACGCGCTCTATGCCAAATCAGCCCGAAGAAAATTATGGCACACCACCAAGCCACAATTTCACTCAGGGACAGACAAGTCAACAGGACAGTGAAACAACATTTACCCAAGTGTGTCGTCTGTATGAACAGAGTCAGTAACAACACCAGGAAATGATGAACCAATTCATCAATATGGGAAATAACCGTGGTCAGTATCAGCAGCAATCCAAGTTACCTGAGTTATAGAAAACGCGACCCCAAACATTTTCTCACACTGACAAGCCTCTTGAGGCCGAAGACTGGCTTCGAGACATGGAGAGAAAATTAACTATTGCACAGTGTTCAGACCATGAAAAAGTATTATATGCACCACATTATCTCACCGGAGTAGCTGCATCGTAGTGGGAAAACTTCCTGCACATGCACCCCAACGAAAACGAAATAACCTGGGAGGATTTCAAGGAAGGTTTCCGTGGGAAAAAGTCCATTTTAAACCTTGAACTTGTAAAGGTCAGATGAAATGAACCCTCAAGTCAAAATCCTGGTCGATTGCACCCTGAACTATGCAATCCCGGTCTAAATCAAACCCTGGCATCGTTTGAACTGGGATTCGTCTGATGGGCCGGCCCGCTGGAGTATTTTTTTCGTTCAAGAACAAAAATTCCGAATGGCGCGCACCCAGCTCCCCGCTGAACCAGCCCGCTTTAGTTTTTTTGTTTAAAAAGATGAGCGTGTGGTGGGGCGCGCACCCAGCTCCCCGCTAAACCAGCCCGCTTTAGTTTTTTTTCCGTTCAAAAAAATGACCGTGTGGTGGTGGCTCGAACCGAAGATCATTTGTTGTTGATCGAAGCAACAAACCACAAGGACACCACTTGCGTTGTGTTCACTTGCTCTCTTTTTCCTCCTTTTAGCCTTTCTTTCTTTTTCTTTTTTCATCTTATTTTTCATTTTCTGTTTTTTCTTAAATTCGTGAACCGGCCCATTTGGAGCTATTGAATAGTAGGCACGCAAAAAAAAATTCTGGAAAAGTTCTACGGGAGCGACTCGAACTCGCGACCTCAATCTTGTTATTTGCTGGAATTTGCCAACCAAACTAGTGAGTTCAACTGATAGATTCATGACACGAAACATTATGCTTCAAACTTCTTTTGAACATTTGAGAATATTATGCACTGAACATTTTGAAAAAACTATAAATATATGTGTTGAACAATTTTTGAATATACATTGAACATTTGTATTATGTGATAAACATTTTTTAAAACAAATATGAATATATGCATCGATAGTTTTTTGAAAATACGCATTGAACATTTTTGTAATATATGTTGAACTATTTTTGAATAAACATTGAACATTCATGGACGTTTGTGATAAACATCTTTTTTCATGGACGTTTTCAAATCCATGAACATTTTGTTCAAAATTCGTAAAAAAAAATCTTTTTAAATTCTGGTTCACAAGGTTCTTTTTTTCGTTTGCTATTTCCTAGTAAAACGGCCACGGGTTTTATATAGTTTAAAAAACTCGAGCTTTTAAAAAATTAGAAATTTACGGGATTAAAAAATAATATGCAAATTTGGAAAAAGGTTCGTCAATTTCAAAATAAATCATGATTTTTTTAAAAGGAAACTAAAAAATAAAATAAAAACAAAGACAAAACGAAATGAAAGAAAAAGGAAACAAAAGAAAGAAGAAAAAGGGGGTAAGTTAACACAACGTATGTAGTGTCCCTGGTGGTTAGTAGCCCTGGTGGTTAGTAGCGTCGTTCCAACCACCAGCATCGGTCTCGATTTCGAGCCACAGCATGCGCTTCTTTTTGTTTTCTAAAAAAAAGTGGGTCGGGCCAGCAGGCTGTAGTCCCCTTTGCATTTTTTTATTTCTAAAAAAAATTAAAGCGGGCCGGCCTAGCGGGAGCAGGGGTGAGCGCAGCAGCGGCCTCAGCGAATTCCCACCGATCCCGGTCATCCAAACGATCCGAAGGTTCAATTTAGACCGGGATTGCATAGTTTAGGGTGCAATCGACCGGGATTTCGATTTGAGGGTTTGTTTCGCCGGACATCCACAAATTTAGGGTTTAAAATGGACTTTTTCCGTTTTCGTGGGGCACACATTCCTAAGAGTGTTATGAAAATCAAGAAGAGAGAATTTGATGACCTCAAGCAAAGGACCATGACAGTGTCAGAATATAATAGCCAATTCACTCTGTTGTCTCACTACGCCAATGAAGAGCGCATGACCGAGAGCAAGAAGATGGAAAAATTCTTGGAAGGCTTGGCACCCGCACTTAAATGCCAGCTGGTTGTACATACCTTCCCAGATTTTAAAACACTGGTGGATAAGGCCATTACTCTGGAAAATGAGCGACGCAGCTTAGAAGATTTCCGCAAACGCAAAAGGGACCAGTCTACTTTTGCTCGCAACCACAGAATCAAGACGGAAATTCAGAAGGGTGGTACACACAAAACCCCGATGAATAATTCACGCCCAATCAAGAATTTCCATGCAAGAGACAAGGAGTTTACATACCGCCCAGGCGTTACTTGTTACGCTTGTGGAGAAGAAGGGCACTATGCCAAACAGTGCCCCAAGCCAAGGAACTCAACCCCGCGCCTAACAATGGTGGCAATAATTCAGCGCCAAAGCGAAACAATTTCAACCCCAATAACAACCACCGGAAGGGTCACCTGAACCACATGACCAAAGAGGAAGCACAGAACGCCCCGGATATCGTACTCGGTACGTACCCTGTCAACACAATACCTGCCATGGTTTTGTTTGATTCTGGAGCTTCTCACTCATTCATTTCGAAGAGTTTTGCTTTGCAAAATAATTTTTCGATGCTTCCCTTGGAAAAATCAATGATCATCAAGTCCCCTGGAATTAAGCAAGTGACCCGGAGTTACTGTCAAGGTGTGGTTATTGAATTTGAAGGATTGAAGTTTTACGCCAACCTTATTGTATAGGAAAGCAAAGGATTGGATGTCATCCTAGGGATGGATTGGTTAACCACCAACGAAGGTTTTATTGACTGCTTCAACCGGACCGTGATTCTCACACACCATCACGGAAAGACAATAAAAGTTTCAGCCAAAGAGAGACAAATACCCCGGCAACCAAGATTAAACAAGGTGGACGTTTCTGAGCTAAACAAGGTTCCAGTAGTGTGTGAATTTCCAGACGTATTCCCAGAAGAATTACCAGGCATGCCATAGGACCGAGAGATAGAATTCAGCATTGAGCTAGCACCCGGAACCGCTCCTATTTACAAGAAACCATACAGAATGGCACCATCCGAATTGGTAGAATTGAAGGAGCAAATAAAAGAATTATTGGAGAAAGGATATATACGAGCCAGTTCCTCACCTTGGGGTTCTCCAATTTTATTTGCCAAGAAAAAGGATGGAACACTGAGATTGTGTATTGATTATCGAGCGCTTAACATGATCACAATCAAGAACAAATACCCAATGCCCCGAATAAATGATTTATTTGATCAGCTCACATAGGCCAAAGTCTTCTCAAAAATTGACTTGAGATCAGGATACCACCAATTAAAAGTGCGAACAGAAGATATTCCCAAGACAGCCTTCACTTCTAGATATGGACTGTATGAGTTCACAGTAATGCCATTTGGGCTAACCAACGCCCCCGCATATTTTGTTCACCTCATGAACAAAGTATTTATGAAGTATATGGACAAGTTTGTTGTGGTATTCATCAATGATATTCTGATATACTCCAAAACACCAGAAGAGCACGTCGAGCATCTCAGGATTGTACTAGGAGAACTCAGGAAACATCAACTGTACGCCAAATTCAGCAAATGTGAATTTTGGCTAAGACAGGTGGGTTTTCTGGGCCACGTACTCAACCAAGAAGGTATTGCAGTAGACCCGGAAAAGGTCAAGGCCGTACTTGGCTGGAAACCACCAGCTAGCGTAATGGACGTACGGAGTTTCTTGGGAATGGCAGGCTATTATAGGAGATTTATTGAAGGATTCTCCACCATAGCAAAGCCAATGACACAGTTGCTCAAGAAAGGCAAGAAGTTTGAATGGACGGAAGCATGTGAGAAAAGCTTCCAAGAGCTAAAAAGCAAATTAACAACGGCACCAGTATTAATTGTGCCAGACATACACAAGAATTTTGAGGTGTATTGTGACGCATCCCGGAAAGGCCTTGGATGCGTATTGATGCAAGAAGGCAAGGTAGTTGCGTATGTCTCCAGACAACTTCGCAAGCATGAGGAGAATTATCCCACTCATGACTTAGAATTGGCAGCGGTCATCCATGCACTCAAGGAATGGAGACACTTCCTACTTGGAAATCGTTGTGAAATATACACAAACCATAAGAGTCTTAAGTATATTTTCACACAGCCGGAACTTAATTTACGGCAACGACGTTGGTTGGAGTTGGTGAAGGATTATGATGTTGGGATTCACTACCATCCCGGAAAAGCAAATGTTGTGGCAGATGCCCTTAGTCGGAATCCGAGCCCAGACAAAGACAGTATACTAAATTTGAGGCTAGAATTTCAACAGGAATTTGCCAAACTCAATTTAATAATGGTCACCGAAGGCAGTGTGTCGAACTTGGAAATACAGCCTACCCTGATGGAAAAGATCAAGGAGGCTCAGCATGGACACCCCAGCATTGATGGCATAAAAAGGAAAGTGAGTTTGGGCAAGGCCTCAGAATTCAACGTAGATGAGCAGGGAGTATTGTGGTACGGAGAGAGACTTTGCGTACCAAATATCAAGGACCTCAAGCAACAGATTTTGGCTGAAAGCCACACCGCTCCGTATTCAATCCATCCTGGAGGAACAAAGATGTACAAAGACCTTCAGGAAAAATTTTGGTGGCACGGTATGAAGAGAGACATAGCCACGTTCATTGCATGATGTGACTCTTGTCAACGCATCAAGGCTGAGCACCAGAAACCAGCCGGGCTGTTACAGCCAAACAAGATACCCGAGTGGAAGTGGGACGAGATTGGAATGGATTTCATTGTTGGACTACCACGGTCGCAACACGGGAATAATGCCATATGGGTCATAACCGACAGATTAACCAAAGTGGCACATTTTATTTCGGTGAAGACAACTCACACCACTCAGAGGCTGGCCAGACTTTATCTTGCCCGTATCGTCTGCCTGCATGGAGTCCCAAAGACTATCATATCTGACAGAGGCACACAGTTCGTCTCTAGATTTTGGGATCACCTGCATCAGGCACTGGGAACCCAACTATCATTCAGTACCGCATACCACCCCCAGACTGATGGGCAAACTAAACGCATAAACCAAATTCTAGAAGACATGCTGAGAGCCTGTGTCCTCACCTACGGAACCAGTTGGGAAGAAAGTTTGCCATATGCAGAGTTCGCATACAACAACAGTTATCAAGCCAGCTTGCAAATGGCACCCTTTGAAGCTCTATATGGGAGAAGATGTCGTACCCCACTAAACTGGTCAGAAACCGGGGACAGCCACATCTTCGGCCCAGATATGCTCAAGGAGTTTGAGGAGAAGGTTAAGACGATTAGAGATCGACTCAAGACAGCTCAAAGTCGACAAAAGAGTTATTACGATAGAAAGCATCGGGAAATCAGTTTTGAACCCGGAGAGTTTGTATACCTAAGAGTTTCTCCTATGAGGGGTCTGCAGCGATTCAGGATTAAGGAAGCTAGCACCAAGATTCATTGGACCATTCCGTATAGTGGCCCGAAGAGGCACGGTGGCCTACCAGCTAGACCTACCCGGAGATTTATCCGATATCCACAACGTGTTCCACATCTCGCAGTTGAGAAAGTACGTGAGCAACCCAGAGAAGAAAGTATCGCATGAAAATATTGACGTACAACCAGACCTCACCTACCGGGAGCACCCAATAAAAATATTAGAAGAGTCTGAGAGGAGGACCCGACAGAAAACCATCAAGTTTTTCAGGGTTCAGTGGAGCAATCACACCGAGAATGAAGCAACTTGGGAGAGGGAGGATTTTCTTCGGATAGAGCACCCACACCTGTTTAAGGACCAGCTGAAATCTCGGGGACGAGATTTTTCCTAAGGGGGTAGGTGCTGTGACACTCCAAAATTTTTGTGATTTTTGTTTTAAACAAGAGCCTTGCTTGGTTTAAAGAAGGTCATTTAAACCCTTCTTAAAAACCTCTCATCTGAGTTTTCCCTCTCAAAAATCTTTTCTTGGATTTAGTTTCTCCTAAAAAGAAAACCTTTTTGGTTTTGGGCTTTTCTTTGGTTTGGATCCATTCTTGATTTTGCCATGCCTCCTATGGTAAAATTTTTCCCAAAAACCCTCCTTCCACTTTGGGTCAACCCAAACACTCTGTCCCAACTAATAAAATCCATTTTTGGATTTTATCTCATTTATTTCTTTTCCCAAAACAATTCTGTCTTTTATTTTGAGCCTAGGTAATTTGCAAGGCAAGTACCTTAATGCATTTGAATTTTGACCCAACTCAACTCCCCTGGATAGTCCTTAGCACCCACAACCTAGAACCATCATGATCTACTCTTCTTCTTTTCAAAATTTTCAGATTTCACCCTCTGCAAGTTTGGACCAGATTTGCCAAATTTGGTGAAATTCATATCTCCACTCCTCCTAAAATTCCACCAAAATTCAGGCAACCCCCAGTTGCAATGAGAGACCCCTCCACCAAAAACCAGCTCAAGGAAAAATCCCCACATGCCAAAATCATTCTGTCGAACACCTGGCCTGCACTGTTTCTTTGCACTTTCAAAGAGATTCAGAAGATCAGAGAGATTCAGTGTCATTTTCTTCGTCAGAGTTCAGTCACGCGTCGACAGTGCGCCTGGCGCGTTGCGCACGGCCCCTTCTCCCTGTCCAGAGCGCCACACACGCACTTGGCCGGTTCTTGGCATCGGTAGCACCCTGGCCCGCCTGCGCCGGCGTCTTCCGCGGTGGCAGAGCCACCCGTGGCGGCCGAACGGAGCCTGCTTCGGCCTGTTACGCCGTTCTGCGCCGCCCTTTGCTCCCCAGCCCTCCGCGTGGCTCATGCATGCCAGCGCACCCCCGCAGCACCGTTGCCGTGGCCCGGCAAGCACAGGGCGCGCCCTCTACCACCGACGGGCCCGCGCCACCCCGTTCTGCCGAAACCAGCCAGCACGCCCGATCCAACCTAGGTTAGATGCTAAACGGAGCCCGTGGACCTCCACGTCGATGATCAACCGCATAAACCTCCCCGACAAATCGCTGCGCCGCCGTAACCATCGTCGGAGAACTCCGTTCACGGCCACCGCCTCGGATCGCCTATAAAAAGGAGCCCCGAGCTCGCTCTCGTGCACGCACCACCACTGCACCTCACCAACATCACACCAAGCCTCTAGGAGGACCTCGAGGAGGTCTCCTCCCTCGACTCCGGCCGCCCTGTTCCGCCTCGGCCTCCACCTCGATTAACTCCGGTGAGGCCGTCCCCGGCACCCAAACCTCGTCTGCAATCCCCTCAAGCTACCAGAGGCCTAACCCCCTCCTCAATTTGTCCTCCGCAGCACTCTCCAACGAGGCCCACGACCACCCGAACCGCCCTCCGCCGGAGCAAGGGCCGCCGTCGACACAGTGCTCGCCGGTGACCACCACCACCACCACCGACGCGGAAAGGTGCACTGAACACAGAGGTACCACCCGATCCCCTTGCCTCGCCGTGGATCACCGTCGGCGACCACCGCAGCTCTCGGGCGCCGACGAACCCTGTTTCCCTCGTTTGAATTTTCAAACCTGACGGGTGGAGCCCGCCTGTCAGTCTCTCAGTTCTTTTCTTTTAAACGAACCATTTCTGGACTTTTCCGCAGAACCCCCTGGGAGTTTTCTGTTTCATTACAGAAAGGTCCCTGGATCAAAACCCTTATATCTTTTAAACAGAATAGTATTTTTGTTTGATTCTTTTTCTGTTCTCTTTAAAATTTTGTCTAGTTTTTTTATCAGATTTATTTGAAAATTATTTGGATTACTTTTTGTGCACCTCGTGGTATTTACGTTACATGCGTATTTTCTTATACCGTAGATTCCGGAGGAGGTGACGGAGCCGCGCACTTCACCCAGTTAGACTCCGACTACTCCGAACCAGGCAAGCATGTTTGAACTCTTGATATGATGAGTGTTTGTTGCATGTTTGCATTTAGGAGTTTCATGGCATGTTTATGAACATCTCTTTGAATGTTATACTTCATGCACAAAAGTGGGAAGTAAGTTTCAGAAAAGCCATATGTTGTTGGATACATATTGGCATGGCCATGTGATGGCATGAGTATGGGTAAGATGGCAGTGTTGTGGCATGCCAGTCTTATGCCAGTCTATTTGACTTTAGTGTCATCGTGAATCAAATCACATTCCCATTCATTTCCTCCCTGTGCTGCCACTTGTTTTCCGCGAGGAATATAGCTTAGTAAGTTGCAAACCGTTTTCCTGGTACACACCAAGTAGAGAGGCCGGGATGAGGGTTCCATGGCCCTGGATTAAAGCCCGTCATCCGATCAGGGGGCATGGGTGTTTCCGGTTGGGACCGAGAGGAGGGCACCCCTTAGAGCGCGCGTATAGAAATTTGATCCCATGCTATTCGAGGTTGTGACCTCCCCGTCTCAAAGTTTTTCTTGGACGTTGTCTAGGGTGATTGCTGGCATCGTGAGGTGAAATGGGTGTGTACTAGTTAAATGAGTTTCTACCGAAATACCATAAATGGAACTAGTCCTTCGTGACTACGGAAATCCGTTGACTGTGGTCAGTAAGTACAAACTCTGCAGAGTCACAAATTCTTTACATCATCTTATACTTGTCCAAGTACTGTATTCATCTTATCTTCTCAGATATCAGCCTCAGTGACAAAACTCCGGTGGACTACATGTGTGTAAACCCGGTTAAAAGTTTATTCTTGTGGATGGACTAACCTGTTGGTTACAATTGATATAAGCCCTTTCTGTGACGTCGCTCACACGTCCGACTGTGGCATACTTGTTATTTACAATTGATATAAGCCCTTTCTGTGACGTCGCTCAGACGTCCGACTATGGCATTTCTTTTCAAGCCCTTTCTGTGATGTCGCTTAGACGTCAGACTGTGGCATTTCTTTTCAAGCCCTTTCTGTGATGTCGCTCAGACGTCTGACTGTGGCATTTCTTTTCAAGCCCTTTCTGTGATGTCGCTAAGACGTCCGACTGTGGCAATTCTTTTCAAGCCCTTTCTGTGATGTCGCTCAGACGTCCGACTGTGGCATTTCTTTTCAAGCCCTTTCTGTGACGCCGCTCAGATGTCCGACTGTGGCATTTCTTTATAAGCCCTTTATGTGGTGTCGCTTAGACGCCCGACTACGGCATAAACTTTATTTGTTTACCTTTCGAGGCGTCGCCCCAGACACCCGATCGGTTTTCAGTTATTTGTTTTACTTATCAAGTCGTGCAAAAACATTATTATTGGATCGAGCTTTATTATTTTTGCTCATGACGCATTCATGCATGCATTTTTTATATCTTTTGTTCGAACTGTCTTGCGAGTACTTTCAAAGTACTCACCTGGCTTATTGATTTGGCCAGATGTTAATGAAGGCGATCTCATGGATGAAGAGTTCGATAGCGAGTCTGACGCCTAGAGGAGTCCCAGTCAGTCCCGTGCGATCCTGCATTTGGTCACTGTATCATATCCGCTTCCGCCACCCCAGAAATAAATTCATCGAGCCTCACCTCAACGCTCGATGAGCTGCCAGTTAGGAGTGAAGTTATCCACCACCACTTTTTATCTCGAGCTAGTAGCATGTCACCACACCCCTGTGCCATAACCACCCTTATGTAAGATATTGGCGAGTTTGTAATAAATTGTTGAGCAGCCTCAGCTCAACCCTGTAATATATTTATGCTACTGGTCTTCTGTTTATCAAGTATTTGTCTACCAGTGAGGATAACTTTTCCTATACTCGGAACTAAAGATCGATTTTCTCAATAAGCATTTTATTGAAAAACCGGTCGTGACAGTAATCAATAGTGCCCTTTCCCATATAAGGGTAGAGTGGTTGCGCATGTAAAGTTAGGACAGTCATCAAATCTTAAATCTAATCCGTTTTCGAAAACAACACACACTTGCCTCGGTACACCACTTCGTCCTCAAGTGGTTACCCATCTCATCATCTCCCTCGGGCATAAGTGGCACCCGACGGGGTTTTCGAAAAGTCCTTTGAAAACACTTTGTCTCCTCCATCATGCATATTCTCGTCCCTTTTTGTGTAGCATCTACTTTAGCATCCTATCTACTCCCACCGGCATAACCCTCATAAGAAGGTAGGGTCATGCACAATGCAAGTATCAACGAGGAAGTACGGGGGCAAACCATCAAAGTGGTTACCACCTCATCATGATTCCGTTGCAACAACAATATGGTGCTATATGACATGCATAAAAAAGGGTTTCATAGACATGGTCAAAGGGCTGCTTGCCTGGTTCATCAGAGTCATCAAGTCTTCGGGTCCTTCTTCAAGTACTCCGTCTACTTTGTCAACTAACGTCGGAAACAATCACATTAAGCAACACAACAAGGCAGAAATAAAAGTGCTCTAAAAATGCAAGTTGGACTTTTCTAGGATACCTCTGGTCATATGAGGGATGACCAAAGTGGTTTCATTGGGATTTGATCAATGGACATCTCTGAACATTTCAATATGATGGAGTCAAGGGATTAATGGATTTGCAAGAAGTGTATAGAAATATATTTTTGGAAAATGAGCAAAGATACCCATTTAACAAAGGATGATTTTAGAAGCATCTAGGATTTGGTTTCACTAGATTTGGAGTTCAAATGAATTTCTTATGAATTTGCAAAGTTGGCTATACATGAAGAAATAGACCATTATTTGAGGTTGTACAGAAAGTATTAGTAAAAATGTTCAGAAACTAAGTTTTGAACTTATAGACATCTAGGATTTTGAATCATGGAATTTGGATCAAAAATAGGCTCTCTGTGATTTTCTAAAGTTCATCACAGAAATGGAAAAACAAGATTTGATAAATGTTTGTGAAGAAAAGGTTCCTGGAAAAATGTGCAAGTTGCACCATGAGATAGATCATGATTTTATGAGCTACTAGAAAGTTGAATCATCAAATTTGGAGGTAATATGAATATTTGGGAGATTTTACAAGTTTCTGGAAAAAGAAAAAGGCAAAGAAAAAGGTGGGGGGGTTATACCTATACTGCCCATTGGGTGCAGCATAGTGCCGCAGCGCATTGGGCCGGCCCAGTAGCTCGGCGACGCGGACGATGGGGTGACGTAGAGGGCGGATTCGGCCGAAGCCATTTCCACTTAAACGGGCGGGGCCCGCCCTCTGGGTCGCTGACGCGTGGGGCCTAGCGGCAGGTCGCCTTCAACCTCCCGCGCGCGCACCGGCCGCAGGGAGGAGCGGCTCCCGCCGGCGATTGCCGGGGCTACAAAGCATCTCCGGTGATTCTCTACCCACCGGCGTGCTCACGAGGCTGCGACGCATCCGTCTAGGTGCTTTTCGCACGCCGACGAGGGCCATAGCGACGACGGCTTGGACGGCCGCGGAGGAGGCCGTCGGCCATCTTCGGCCACGAGCGCGTGGCATTCCCGGGGATGAACGATGGTGATGGAGGGCCTCGAGGTGGTGGTATGAGGGTACTGGTGTGGCTGGGGAGAGAGGAGAGGCTCGGGATAGCCCGAATTTAGGCGGAGCCCGACGGCGGCGCTCCGGCCATTGCGGTGGATGGAGGGCACGGGGAGAGGTGTGGGTTGGTCCAGGGGGTCGCTGGGAGGGAGAGAGGGCCAAATGAGTAGAGAGGGGGGCTCGGGGGTGGCCTTAAATAGCCGTCCCGTGGCTTACCGTGGACGCGGCGCACGGGGCCGTGTCAACGGCTCGGGCGGCCAGGGGAGAGAGCGAGGGGTTGTCTTCGGTGCTCGTGGGGGTGGTGTAGGGCACCAGGAAGGGAGAGAGGGAGCGGGGAAGGGCAGAGCTTCGCGCGTGTGAGGCCGCTCATTGGAGCTCTCGGGCGGCCGGCGCGCGTGTGAGTAGAGGCAGCAGGAGGGAGAAGGAGGAGGGGGACAGAGGCGTGGCGTGCTGAGGACGTCGAGGGGCATTGGCGGGCGTGAGGGGGAGAGCCGAGGTGGCCGGAGGTGCCTGGAAGGGGGGTGGCTACAGTGCGGGAGCGCACTGTTGCGCGCTCCAGAGCGCCCAAATGGCATGCCATGGCATTTTATATGCCTTGTGGGCGTGGCCACTAATGTCTGGTAGCTCTAGGAGAGAGTAAAGAAGAGGGGAGGGGCATTGGATGCCGTGGTGAGCCAGTAGGAGAGGAGTGGGGTTGAGAGAGAGAGGGAAAGGGGCTGTCCAGAGGGGTAAATGAGGATGTTTCACCCTTCAATCATTGAGTTGAGACCAGGGAGGAGTTACTGGAGGTGCAAGGGGACTCTGAGGGGTTGTGGTAAAAAGTTGAGGCCATGGAGAAGAGTGGAAGTGGTCAAAACAGGGGTTTTAGCAAAATGGCAGAAGGTGTTTTTTGCTGGTTTGGGCAAGAATATGAACTCCTCTTGTCATGAGGCTTGACAGGGTCAAATGGAATGGGGAACTAAGAGGTTCCACCAAGATTGAGTTCATTTGGGAAAAGTTGCCAATGCAACTTTTGCAAACCCTAGAAATCAGCAGAAATGGACTCTCCAAGATTTAGTCATGAAAATATGTTCTCCTTGATGCACCACTTGGTGTAGTGTCATAATTTGAGGTTATGAACATGTCCACAAAAGTTGAGATCAAAAAGAGAAAGTTTCCAATGTAGAGTTGTTCAAATTTGGTTCTGGACAGGAAGGGTTTTGGGGCACTTTGAACAAGTTAACCTGTTCTCCAACTTGTGCCATTTGGTCTAGATGAGTTATTAGACCATTTGAGCTTGTTCACAAGATTGGAGAGCATTTGGACATGTTTGGCAATGTAAAGTTGCTCAAACTTCAAAATGGACAGAAATGGTTTTGAGGGTATTTCATGGGGTTATACTGTTCTCCATGACATGATACTTGTCATGATCATCAAACATGTCATATGTGACATGCTAGAATTTTCTTGGAATTTTTATAGAATATTTCCTTTGTAAATATTTCAAAAGCTTGAAATATCCAGAAAGGGTTTTTGAGGGGTTTGACCAATATTTTGAACATGACCATGTGTTGAAACTCTTATATATGGACAATATATGTCCACTAAATTTCCCTAGGTTTTTGTCAAATATTTTTGAAACAATAAAATGATTTTTCCCTATTAAAGACCATTTTTGGCCTTAAGAAAAAGCTTTTAAATAAAATAGGAAAATAATTTTTAAAATTATATTTTTGTGGTTTCTGGGTATACTATATCTAATAGGAATCAAATATATTTTTGGAAAGATTTTTACTGCCCTTAATTAAGTACTTGCAGTGCAAACCTCAATTCAGGGGTTTTTGAAAAACTAATTTTTGAAAATACTATTTGGCCAAATTATTTTTGCAAGAAATTATTTTTATATCCTATACACATGGCATGATCATTGGGAAAGGTTTTTGGAGCAAGGAGAAGGAGTATAAGAGTTGGAGGATTTATTTTATTTTTAGAGCACTTGCAAACAACAGACAAAATCCAATCAAGGCAAAGTCCAAAACACTCAAAAGTTTTTGTCAAACCACCTTTTATCATCATTTATCATCTTAAGTGTTGTGCCATGAAAATTAGGGTGTGACAGACCTACCCCCCTTACAAGAATCTCATCCCCGAGAATCCCAAACTAGGCGCGGGAGGGAATATGAAATCTGGATCCGGGGTAGTCTTCAAGTCCTCATGTTGCTTCTGCTTCCGTGTAGTGCTCCATTGAGCTTGAAGTACTTGATGATGTGGCTTCGTGTATGACACTCTTCTTGATCCAGGTTGCTAATGGGTAGCATGCGGTAGGTTAGATTGGGCTAGGGGTCGATGGCTCGGTGGTCAATGCCCTCGTAGAGATCGGGCAAGTTAGGAAGTTGGAAACACTTTCGGGGTTGTGATGCATGGAAAGCATTGTGCACATCAGGTAACTCAGGTGGCAACTCCAGCTGGTAACTGTCTTCTCTTGTTTCGTAGTGATCTCAGAAGGGGTTGTTAGATTTTTGGAGTGATCACGAAGGGGGTCGATGAATCTTGGTGTGGGTCTCCTTGTCATGGAAATGCTTGGTTCCTTAGAGAGGAGTGCCTTGCAGATACACCTGGTCTTCGACGCGGATGTTTACTTCTTGATGATGGTGGTAGTTCTTCCTCCTTGGCATGGCGGTCTTCAAATGTTCCTGGACTAGCTAAACGGCTCTTCTTCCGTCTTCGGGTGAACAAGTAGGTCACCAAATGATGATGACAACTATCTTGTCTAAGAACTCAATGAAGTCTATGGGGTACGTAAAGTGGGTTGAGGCATTGGTGGTGGTCACGGTTGAGTATTGGCCAAATTCTTCTCGTCCTAGGTCCAAAGCCCATGGTCATGATCCAACCATGTTGTGGCTTGGTAGGGCTTAAGGGTTTCAAGGATTCTAGGGTGCGAGTGAACGTTTATCATCTTATCCTTGAGCACAGTTTCTGAGATGCCAATTGTTCTATCTAGTCCTTTAAACAATTCACATCATATCACTGTTAGCATCATTTTGCATAGGTCAACTCCAATCATCACTCATGTGATTCATATCCTCATGGATCCCGAGAGGAGGTCTAACAAAATCATATATGTCTACAATCCCCAAACTCATATGTATGTCTACACCTAAAAATCCATGGGTAGAACATATAAGCTGCTAAGCTTGAACATGACAATCCAAGTCCTCAGCCTGTTCTTCCAAGGTCTAAGATAAAGCACCTCTATTTTAAGGAAACACGTCGTATGCCACTCCAAAATCTTGTTTCCTTCCTATGAATCAACTCCAACAACCCATTAACTACACCAATCATTACATGATCCATTAGTTCTTCAAATCCAATCTCTATGGTGTTCCACACGATCTTCTAATATCCTATAATCCACAAATACTGGGAAGGCTACCTTACTATAGTCAGTCCACCAATTTCCATTATCATGGTCAAGTAAACTCCAAGGTCAAGCTTATATAGAGCCCTAAATAAACTCCGACAATTAGTCCAATCTCCTAGTTTATCGTCCACCGAGAAACATGGTATCATGATCGAGATCATCAGTCTAAATCCAATTTACTCCGAACAATGTAGACATACTCAGCATCTATATTCAACTAGAATCACCTACTAAAATCCAAATCTCTTGTCCAACGAGAATTCCTACATGTTCCCCCAAGTCATTTACGTAATATCAACTGTCTCCTAACAATATCCCATGGCTAAGTTAAATCCAAATATTTCCAAGAATTCCAGCTTGCGAACACAATTATCCTACTAAATCCAATTTACTCAGGGGTAATGAAAGTCACGCTAATCTATACTTATGATCCCACCAAGTTCATCTACCAACATCAAAGCCTCATAATCCACCAAATAGTCTCATATAATTCCTCAAGTCATTTGTCCTCTATTCCTATATCCTCAGATTAGTCCTCCCTATGGCATCGTCAGTTCTGGTGCTATCTTACGAAGATAATGTGCTCGTTCACTATGCCCATTAGTTCCATAATGAACCCAGTGATAAGCAAGGATTACTGCAGCTTAACTAGTTCTCTTGCAATTTCGTAGGTTAAGCTCATGGTTAAGGATTCGAGCTGGGGTATCTTATGAAGTCTCGAAGGGTCTAGGAATGGGTTTCTAATCTTGAGGGGCAACCATAACTCTAGGGGGCTGCATTTGGTCGAGGAGGTTGTAGCAAAAGTCTTCAGTGCTGGTTGGTTGCCAAAGTAGAACCCTTGGTGTATCTTGTCTTGCTAGCCTTTAGTTGGGGAGAGAGATGAGAGGGAGAGGTAGCATAGAGGAAGGGAATGCCTAAAGGGTGTTCTATAGTGCTAGTGCAAACAAACAGGTGCAAAGAGGTCCAAACAAAAGAAACAAGGTGAGGAAGGTGATATAGTCGCATGCTTGTCGCCTAGGAAAAAAGTGCGACCTATATCAAAACACAAACAAATAAAAACAAGCAACACACAATCATGGTTCTATTCGAACTATCATAAGGACTCGACTGCGCATAGGGGGTACACGACTCATCCTACCCTAGGGGTTCTCGGACTCAGTAGTCGTGCCTTGTGCCTCATGCAGTCTTCTGAGTTTTCCTCAGGTGTTGCTACGTCTCTTGTAGTTGTTCGATGAAACAATACGGGTTGAGCCTGAAGATTCTTCAACAACTTCTCGCCTGTTGAAGTGATGGGGTGAAGGTGGCTCCTCGTAACTGGCATTGACTTGGTCTTCTATTGTCTTCTTAACCACGACGATCCCTTTTTGTCTTCTAAGCCGTCGATGGTACCAGGTAGGTAATCCTTTATGCAATGACATTATCAAGGCGTAATAGAGGTCGATCATGTCGGTTACATTGATGACAACATCGACACCAAGAGCGGGGGATGAGGAGAACCATTTTCCTGCTCACTATGGTGAGGCGGACCAAATGGCTAGGTTCTCATCCATCGGCGGTTGCCGATACAACAACGGTAGTGACAGGGTTACTCTATTAGCGATGTTTATCATGATCTTGCATATTCTATGCCCTGATCATCGTAGGCTAAGGTTGCATCATCTTGGGGCAGTGTCAAGGGTGTCACCATCTCCTGGGTCTTCAGGTCCTCATTCCTCGAGGATGTATCTTCTGTTGGTATCGTCTTGTTGTGATGTCGCTAATCTTGTGTTCAGGAGATGTGGGTGAATGTCTGGCAAGGCATCTTCCTTCTAGATTATCCATGAGGATTACAAGGAATCCAGTGGTCAGGGGCACAAGGGTTCTAGCGACCAAAGGTTTTGAAGGGGAAGAGATCAATAAGGAAAGTATACCTTAGTTTTCTAAAAACTCAGAAGAGGAAGAGAAGTATAGATAGTTTTGAAAATTAGTAATAGTTTTGGAAATAGTTTTACCCTAACTAACGACCATGCTAACTAAGGCTTCCTACAGTCAGGATGGCTCTGATACTAGCTCTGTGGGGACCCCAACTCATAAGTCGAGATCACCAAATGCACGTGTACAGTGATCCCAGAGATCAATGCTCACTGAACACACAGAAGCTGAATAACAAGAGTCTTACATCCATACATACCGTCTTACACAAATTATGACCATTATGGCCAAGTCTTGAGTATAACATTGCAGCGGAAATCTTCGTCAATAACTTGGACCCATGCCATCTGCCTTAACCCTACAGGCATTCTGACTGGGAAACGCCCTAGTTCGCATGTTCGTCTCCAAAGAACTCTTCTTCGAACTCCGGTTCTTCCATGCCTGGTCAATTAAATAACCAGTGGCAAGCCAATGAGTACTTTGAATGTACTCGCAAGCAACCCATGTTTTGGTTCAAGATACAACAATGCATGATATAGGTAAATTTTTGCAGAAAGCTAGTTTTGAGTGCAATGACATGTTGAACAACTTGTAAGACATGCATCAGGAGAATTCAAGTAACCATGAGGACAGGTTACAGATATCAACATAAATAGAGTGGGCACCAACCCAACTCAATCATGTCAAGTCCTTTGACTTGACCCAAGTAGTTATCCAAACACACACACTGGTTTGTAAACTCTAGACATAGTTTAAGCAGCACCGCCCAACTGTCCTTGACAGTGGACATGGCTATTTGAATAGTTTTACACTCTGCAGAGATTGCACAATGTACCCACAAGATCCGGGGAACTTCCGTGTCATCCACGACCCGCGATACCTCAAGTAACCGGGGTAAGCACCCGCTCATACCTTTCCCTAGACGACACTAACATGGAGTCCACTCGATTGGTAGTAACCCCCGTGCCCAACATTATCACATAACATTTTCCTGGAGCCACGCTCCATGATCATCTCTCATCACAAGCACGGGGTACCAACGGTGTGTCCGGTGCCCCATAAAAATGTTCTTGGCCGCCCTACATGGCACGACCCCGTCCCGAGAGAGAGCACCAACTCTCCCCCTTTACTAGTAATGCGGGATCCAAGCTAGTATCGGCCTAGGTAATCAATAATGCCCTTTCCCAAATAAGGGTAGAGTGGTTGCGCATGTAAAGTTGGGACAATCATCAAATCTTAAATCTAATCCGGTTTCGAAAACAACACACACTTGCCTCGATACACCACTTCGTCTTCAAGTGGTTACCCATCTCATCATCTCCCTCGGGCATAAGTGGCACCCGACGGGGTTTTCGAAAAGTCCTTTGAAAACACTTTGTCTCCTCCATCATGCATATTCCCGTCCCTTTTTGCGTAGCATCTACTTTAGCATCCTATCTACTCCCATCGGCATAACCCTCATAAGAAGGTAGGGTCATGCACAATGCAAGTATCAACGAGGAAGTACGGTGGCAAACCATCAAAGTGGTTACCACCTCATCATGATTCCGTTGCAACAACAATATGGTGCTATATGACATGCATAAAAAAGGGTTTCATAGACATGGTCAAAGGGCTGCTTTCCTGGTTCATCAGAGTCATCAAGTCTTCGGGTCCTTCTTCAAGTACTCCGTCTACTTCGTCAACTAACGTCGGAAACAATCACAATAAGCAACACAACAAGGCAGAAATAAAAGTGCTCTAAAAATGCAAGTTGGACTTTTCTAGGATACCTCTGGTCATATGAGGGATGACCAAAGTGGTTTCATTGGGATTTGATCAATGGACATCTCTGAACATTTCAATATGATGGAGTCAAGGGATTAATGGATTTGCAAGAAGTGTATGGAAATATATTTTTGGAAAATGAGCAAAGATACCCATTTAACAAAGGATGATTTTAGAAGCATCTAGGATTTGGTTTCACTGGATTTGGAGTTCAAATGAATTTCTTATGAATTTGCAAAGTTGGCTATACATGAAGAAATAGACCGTTATTTGAGGTTGTACAGAAAATATTAGTAAAAATGTTCAGAAACTAAGCTTTGAACTTATAGACATCTAGGATTTTGAATCATGGAATTTGGATCAAAAATGGGCTCTCTATGATTTTCTAAAGTTCATCACAGAAATGGAAAAAGAAGATTTGATAAATGTTTGTGAAGAAAAGGTTCCTGGAAAAATATGCAAGTTGCACCATGAGATAGATCATGATTTTATCAGCTACTAGAAAGTTGAATCATCAAATTTCGAGGTAATATGAATATTTGGGAGATTTTACAAGTTTCTGGAAAAAGAAAAAGGCAAAGAAAAAGGAGGGGTTATACCTATACTGCCCACTGGGTGCAGCATAGTGCCGCAGCGCACTGGGCCGGCCCAGCGGCTCGGCGACGCGGACGACAGGGTGACGTCGAAGGCGGATTCGGCCGAAGCCGTTTCCACTTAAATGGGCGGGGCCCACCCTCTGGGTCGCTGATGCGTGGGGCCCAGCGGCAGGTCGCCTTCAACCTCCCGCACGCGCTCCGGCCGCGGGGAGGAGCGGCTCCCGCTGGCGATTGCTGGGGCTACAGAGCATCTCCGGTGACGCTCTACCCACCGGCGTGCTCAGGAGGCTGTGACACATCCGTCTAGGTGCTTTTCGCACGCCGACGAGGGCCGTAGCGGCGATGGCTTGGACGGCCGCAGAGGAGGCCATCGGCCATCTTCGGCCACGAGCGCGTGGCATTCCCGGGGATGAACAACGGTGATGGAGGGCCTCAAGGTGGTGGTATGAGGGTACTGGTGTGGTTGGGGATAGAGGAGAGGCTCGGGATAGCCCAAATTTAGGCGGAGCCCGACGGTGGCGCTCCGGCCATTGCGGTGGATGGAGGGCATGGGGAGAGGTGTGGGTTGGTCCAGGGGGTCGCTGGGAGGGAGAGAGGGCCAAATGAGTAGAGAGGGGGGCTCGGGGTGGCCTTACATAGCCGTCCCGTGGCTTACCGTGGACGCGGCGCACGGGGCCGTGGCAATGGCTCGGGCGGCCAGGGGAGAGAGCGAGGGGTTGTCTTCGGTGCTCGTGGGGGTGGTGTAGGGCACCAGGAAGGGAGAGAGGGAGCGGGGAAGGGCCAGAGCTTCGCGCGTGTGAGGCCGCTCATTGGAGCTCTCGGGCGGCCGGCGCGCGTGTGAGCAGAGGCAGCAGGAGGGAGAAGGAGGAGGGGGACAGAGGCGTGGCGTGCTGAGGACGTCGAGGGGCATCGGCGGGCGTGAGGGGGAGAGCTGAGGTGGCCGGAGGTGCCTGGCAGGGGGTGGCTACAGTGCGGGAGCGCACTGTTGCACGCTCCAGAGCACCCAAATGGCATGCCATGGCATTTTATATGCCTTGTGGGCGCGGCCACTAATGTCTGGTAGCTCTAGGAGAGAGTAAAGAAGAGGGGAGGGGCATTGGATGCCCTAGTGAGCCAGTAGGAGAGGAGTGGGGTTGAGAGAGAGGGGGAAAGGGGCTGTCCAGAGGGGTAAATGAGGATGTTTCACCCTTCAATCATTGAGTTGAGACCAGGGAGGAGTTACTGGAGGTGCAAGGGGACTCTGAGGGGCTGTGGTAAAAAGTTGAGGCCATGGAGAAGAGTGGAAGTGGTCAAAACAGGGGTTTTAGCAAAATGGCAGAAGGTGTTTTTTGCTGGTTTGGGCAAGAATATGAACTCCTCTTGTCATGAGGCTTGACAGGGTCAAATGGAATGGGGAACTAAGAGGTTCCACCAAGATTGAGTTCATTTGGGAAAAGTTGCCAATGCAACTTTTGCAAACCCTAGAAATCAGCAGAAATGGACTCTCCAAGATTTAGTCATGAAAATATGTTCTCCTTGATGCACCACTTGGTGTAGTGTCATAATTTGAGGTTATGAACATGTCCACAAAAGTTGAGATCAAAAAGAGAAAGTTTCCAATGTAGAGTTGTTCAAATTTGGTTCTGGACAGGAAGGGTTTTGGGGCACTTTGAACAAGTTAACTTGTTCTCCAACTTGTGCCATTTGGTCTAGATGAGTTATTAGACCATTTGAGCTTGTTCACAAGATTGGAGAGCATTTGGACATGTTTGGCAATGTAAAGTTGCTCAAACTTCAAAATGGACAGAAATGGTTTTGAGGGGATTTCATGGGGTTATACTGTTCTCCATGACATGATACTTGTCAAGATCATCAAACATGTCATATGTGACATGCTAGAATTTTCTTGGAATTTTTAGAGAATATTTCCTTTGTAAATATTTCAAAAGCTTGAAATATCCAGAAAGGGTTTTTGAGGGGTTTGACCAATATTTTGAACATGACCATGTGTTGAAACTCTTATATATGGACAATATATGTCCACTAAATTTCCCTAGGTTTTTGTCAAATATTTTTGAAACAATAAAATGATTTTTCCCTATTAAAGACCATTTTTGGCCTTAAGAAAAAGCTTTTAAATAAAATAGGAAAATAATTTTTAAAATTATATTTTTGTGGTTTCTGGGTATACTATATCTAATAGGAGTCAAATATATTTTTGGAAAGATTTTTACTGCCCTTAATTAAGTACTTGCAGTGCAAACCTCAATTCAGGGGTTTTTGAAAAACTAATTTTTGAAAATACTATTTGGCCAAATTATTTTTGCAAGAAATTATTTTTATATCCTATACACATGGCATGATCATTGGGAAAGGTTTTTGGAGCAAGGAGAAGGAGTATAAGAGTTGGAGGATTTATTTTATTTTTAGAGCACTTGCAAACAACAGACAAAATCCAATCAAGGCAAAGTCCAAAACACTCAAAAGTTTTTGTCAAACCACCTTTTATCATGATTTATCATCTTAAGTGTTGTGCCATGAAAATCAGGGTGTGACATTATACTTGGCACAAACACTAATTAAAAGATAAAAACACATCTAAATAGAAGATAGATGCAAGATTTATTACTAAACAGGAACAAAAACAAAAAACACAAAGAAAATTGGGTTGCCTCCCAATTAGCGCTATTGTTTAATGCCCCTAGCTAGGCATAAAAGCGAAGATAGATCTAACGAGTGCCATCTTTGGCACTAAATTCATAAGTAGCCCGTATGATAGATTCATAAGGTAATTTGACTTTCTTTCTTGGAAAGTGCTCCATGCCTTTATTTAGTGGAAATTGTAATCCAATATTCCCTTCATTCATATCAATAATCGCACCAATAGTTCTAAGGAAAGGTCTACCAAGAATAATAGGGCAAGAAAGATTGCAATCTATATCAAGAACGATAAAATCTACGGGCACCAAATTTCTATTTGCAACAGTGAGAACATCATTGATCCTTCCCATTGGCTTTTAATGGTGGAATCCGCAAGGTGCAAATTTAAAGAGCAATCATCAAGATCATGGAAACCTAGAATATCACATAAAGTTTTCGGAATCGTGGAAACACTAGCACCAAAATCACACAAAGCAAAACACTCATGATCTTTAATTCTAATCTTTATAGTAGGTTCCCACTCATCATTAAGCTTTCTAGGTATAGAAACTTCCAAATTAAGTTTTTCATCATAAGATTGCATCAAGGCATCAACGATATGTTTGGTAAAAGCTTACTATAAGCATGAGGAGAATTAACAACGGATTGCAACAAGGAAATACAACCTTCTAAAGAACAATTATCATAATCAAATTCCTTGAAATCCGAGATAGTGGGTTCAATGCTATTTAAAATTGTGACCTCTCCAATTCCACTTTTACCAAATTTAGCATCAAGATCTAAAAACTCCGAATTCTTGGGACGCCTTCTAGGTAAAGTTGACTCATCATCAGTCCCATAATTATCAAGATTCATATTGCAAAACATAGATCTAATAGGAGACGCATCAATAACTTTAAGATCTTCATCATTATTTTCATGGAAACTAGAAGAACACGCCTTTACAAAGCAATCTTTCTTAGCACGCAATCTAGCGGTTCTTTCCTTGCACTCATCAATGGAAATTCTCATTGCCTTGAGAGACTCATTGATATCATGCTTAGGAGGAGAAAATCTAAGTTTAAGAGAATTAACATCAAGTGAAAGTCTATCAACGTTCCTAGCCAAATCATCAACTTTGAGCAATTTTTCTTCAAGCAAAGCATTAAAATTCTTTTGAGAAATCATAAATTCTTTCACACTATTCTAAAATTTAGAGGGCATCTTATTAAAATTACCATAAGAATTATTGTAGGAATTTCCATAATTATTAGAGGGATT
Source organism: Triticum aestivum (assembly GCF_018294505.1). Taxonomy (NCBI): domain Eukaryota; kingdom Viridiplantae; phylum Streptophyta; class Magnoliopsida; order Poales; family Poaceae; genus Triticum; species Triticum aestivum. Next base: position 523,865,920 of record NC_057801.1, read on the forward strand.
ACTAGGGAACGGTCTAGCATTAAAGTTTCCTCTATAAGCATTGTTTCCAAAACTATTCCTACCAACAAAATTCACATCCATAGATTCATTATTATTCTCAATCAAAGTAGACAAAGGCATATCATTGGGATCAAGAGGAGTATTTTTAGTAGCAAACAATTTCATAAATTCATCCATCTTTCCACTCAAAACATTGATTTCTTCTATAGCATGCACTTTTTTACTAGAAGATCTTTCGGTGTGCCATTGAGAATAATTAGCCATAATATTATCAAGAAGTTTTGTAGCATCTCCTAACGTGATTTCCATAAACGTGCCTCCCACGGCAGAATCTAAGAGATTTCTAGAAGCAAAGTTCAAACCGGCATAAAATTTTTGTATGATCATCCATAACTTCAAACCATGAGTAGGACAATTGTGAATCATCAATTTCATTCTTTCCCAAGATTGGGCAACATGCTCATGATCAAGTTGTTTAAAATTCATAATATCATTCCTAAGAGTGATAATCTTAGCGGGAGGAAAATACTTAGAGATAAAAGCATCTTTGCACTTGTTCCAAGAATCAATACTATTTTTAGGCAAAGACGAAAACCAAACTTTAGCACAATCTCTAAGTGAAAACGGAAATAACTTCAATTTGACAATACTGTTATCCGTGTCTTTCTTCTTTTGCATATCACACAAATCAACAAAGTTGTTTAGATGATTAGCGGCATCTTCCCTAGGAAGGTCGGCGAATTGATCATTCATAACAAGATTCAGCAAAGCAGTATTGATTTCACAAGACTCAACATCATTAAGAGGAGCAATCGGAGTACTAAGGAAATCATTATTATTGGTATTTGAGAAATCACACAATTTGGTATTATCTTGTGCCATGGCAACAAGTAATCCAACACACAAGCAAACAGAAAAAGGCAAGCGAAAAGGAGAGGAGGATATTCGGAAAGAGAGGGCGAATAAAACGGCAAGGGTGAAGTGGGGGAGAGGAAAACGAGAGGCAAATGGAAAATAATGTAAATGCGAGGGAGATGAGTTTGTGATGGGTACTTGGTATGTCTTGACTTGAGCGAAGACCTCCCCGGCAACGGTGCCAGAAATCCTTATTGCTACATCTTGAGCTTGCATTGGTTTTCCTTGAAGAGGAAAGGGTGATGCAGCAATAGTAGCGTAAGTATTTCCCTCGGTTTTTGAGAACCAAGGTATCAATCCAGTAGGTGGCTCCTCAAAAGTCCCACGCACCTACACAAACAAACAAAGAACTCGCAACCAACACAATAAAGGGGTTGTCAATCCCTTCACGACCACTTGCAAAAGTGAGATCTGATAGAGATGGTATGATAAGATAAATATATTTTTGGTATTTTATAATATAGATGCAAAAAGTAAAGATGCAAATAAAAGTAGATTGGAAGCAAATATGGTAAGAGATAGACCCGGGGGCCATAGGTTTCACTAGTGGCTTCTCTCGAGATAGCATAAGTATTATGGTGGGTGAACAAATTACTATCGAGCAATTGACAGAAAAGCAGATAATTATGAGATTATCTAGGCATGATCATGTATATAGGCATCACGTCCGTGACAAGTAGACCGACTCCTGCCTGCATCTACTACTATTACTCCACACATCGACCGACTCCTGCCTGCATCTAGAGTATTAAGTTCATAAGAACAGAGTAACGCGTTAAGCAAGATGACATGATGTAGAGGGATAAACTCAAGCAATATGATATAAACACCATGTTTTTATCCTCGATGGCAACAATACAATACGTGCCTTGCTGCCCCTGCTGTCACTGGGAAAGGACACCGCAAGATTGAACCCAAAGCTAAGCACTTCTCCCATCGCAAGAAAGATCAATCTAGTAGGCCAAACCAAATTGATAATTCGAAGAGACTTGCAAAGATAACTCAATCATACATAAAAGAATTCATAGGAGATTCAAATATTATTCATAGATAAACTTGATCATAAACCCACAATTCATCGGATCTCGACAAACACACCGCAAAAAGAGTTTACATCGAATAGATCTCCACAAGAGAGGGGGAGAACATTGTATTGAGATCCAAAAAGAGAGAAGAAGCCATCTAGCTAATAACTATGGACTCGAAGGTCTGTGCTAAACTACTCACAACTCGTCGGAGGGGCTATGGTGTTGATGTAGAAGCCCTCGATGGTCGATTCCCCCTCCGGCGGAGCGCCGGCGAAGGCTCCAAGATGGGATCTCGCGGATACAGAAGGTTATGGTGGTGGAAATTGTGTTTCGTTGGCTCCCTGGATGTTTTCGGGATACGTAGGCTTATATAGGAGGAAGAAGTATGTCGGTGGACGCCAGAGGGGCCCACGAGACAGGGGGGCCCCCTCCTATGCCGTGGAGGCCTTGGCTGCTTCTTGACTTGCACTCCAAGTCCTCTAGATCATGTTCGTTCCAAAAATCACGCTCCCGAAGGTTTCATTCCGTTTGGACTCCATTTTATATTCCTTTTCTTCAAAATACTGAAATAGGCAAAAAAACAGCAATACGGGCTGGGCCTCCGGTTAGTAGGTTAGTCCCAAAAATGATATAAATGTGTAAAATAAAGCCCATAAACATCCAAAAGGGGTAATATAATAGCATGGAACAATCAAAAACTATAGATACATTGGAGACATATTAGTCATCAGTACTGGCGGCTCGCCCCCCTTAGAGAGAGGCTGCCCGCCTGAATTCGGAACCACTTGGGTTTCCGGAGCTGTATTCGGCTGGGGGCCAAACTTGTTGCGGCCCCCATTATTGGAGTCCATGGGGGTCTTCCCCCCCAAGTGCCCGGCAACTGGGATTTCGCCGGGGGTGTCTCCGGAACTGTCTCCCCTTGGCCCGGTATCCTTTGAGACAACACCTTGGTGTCGTCCACGGGCCTGGGGGAGGAGGATGTCGGGAGTGAATCAATGTTCATCGCCGACGGGCACAGAGACCCCTCCGAAGAGGAGGATACATCGATGCTGGCTTTGGCCGGGCTGCAAGTGCACGTCTGGCATGATAAGAACCAATAAAATAAACATACCGGAAATGCTATTGTGTCTGGATACTTATGACTTAGCTAGGGGCTTGTCCCTAGGCTCCCACTCCTCGCCGTTGTAGGTGGCTGTGGTGGAATGGTCCGGAAGGAAGGTTTTTCCCTTCTTGGACACCTCGGCCTCCCCAGGTGGGCGGCCTTCCTCTTCTTTCTCCCACCGATGGGGGGGAGGGATTTCCTCCTCCTCGTCGTCTTCGGAGGAGGAGGGCATCTCGGCGTTGTCGGACATCACGTCCAACGCAACCTGGCGCCGGAGACCTTCTCTGGTCCCCGCGGCCTTCTTCTTGGCCTTCTTCTCCGGCACCTCATAGGGCGCCAGAAACAACATCTTCGTCAGAAGAGACGATTCTGGATCTTCAGGCAGCGGAGCTGGACAGTCAATCTGCTCCGCTATCGCTACCTAGGCCTGTAAAATAGGCATGGAGGTTTAGATACCTCCCGCGAATGTGCTGGTAAAAGGCATATCTTGCAAAGTATGAAAACTTACCAGATTGGTTGGGCGCTTTGCGCTGAGCCCGCGATCTTCGGTTATGGGCGGTGGTACCTTGGTGGCCTTGAAGAGCACCTTCCAGACGTCTTCGTGTGTCGTGCCGAAGAGCTCTTGCAGCGTTTGGTGTTCGGCCAAGTTGAACTCCCACAGATTGCAAACCCGTCTCTGACACGGAAGGATCCGGCGAAGGAGCATAACCTGGACTACGTTGACGAGCTTGATTTTCTTGCTTATCATTTTCCGAACGCAGGTCTGAAGTTAGGTCAGCTCTTCCGCTGCGCCCCGGGCTGATCCCTTCTCTTTCCAGGAGGTGAGCCGCATGGGGACGCCGGATCGAAATTCGGGGGTCGCCGCCCAGTTGGTGTCGCGCGGCTCGGTGATGTAGAACCACCCCGATTGCCACCCCTTCACGGTCTCCACAAAAGAGCCTTCGGGCCACGTGACATTGGGCATCTTGCCCACCATGGCGCACCCGCACTCCGCTTGATGGCCGCCCACCACCTTTGGCTTCACATTGAAGGTCTTCAGCCATAGGCCGAAGTGGGGTGTAATGCGGAGGAAGGCCTCGCACACGACGATGAACGCCGAGATGTTGAGGATGAAGTTGGGGCCAGATCATGGAAGTCCAGCCCGTAGTAAAACATAAGTCCGCGGACGAATGGGTGGAGGGGGAATCCCAGTCCGCGGACGAAGTGAGAGAGGAATACTGCCCTTTGTTGGGGTTTCGGGGTAGGGATGATCTGCCCTTCGGCCGAAAGCCGGTGCGCGATGTTTGCAGACAGGTATCCGGCCTCCCAAAGCTTCGTAATGTCCTCCTCCATGACGGAAGAGGCCATCCACTTGCCTCCCGCTCCGGACATGCTCGGAATGACTTTGCGAAGAAGGTGAAAGCTTGGGCGTTGGAGCTCGAGAATGGATCAGCAGAGGAGGAAGAAGGCGTGGGTGAAAATGGGAATCCTTATCTCTTTATAAAGGCGGTAGAAACTATGCGCCTCCCCAAGCGCCGTGTGGATGGCGCGGTTGGGTTACCCACACCCGTATTATTGAGAATCCCGTGATAAGGGGACACGATCTATGCTTCGACAAGACGTGCCAATAAAACCGCCTCGCAAGATGTGCAGCAGCAGGTTGAGAAAACGGTTCAAATAATGACCGTGTCGCGGCATGATGTCACGCTATGGGAAAGTTGTCAGCAGATTAGACTTGTGGAATATTTGCTCTCTACAGTGGTATGTGGAACTTGTTGTCAGCAGAGAAGGAACCCGCCTTGCAATGCCGAAGGCAATCTGCGCGCCGGACTCATCATCATTGAAGCCTGGTTCAGGGGCTACTGAGGGAGTCCTGGATCAGGGGGTCCTCGGACAGCCGGAGTATATACTTATGCCGGACTGTTGGACTATGAAGATACAAGATTGAAGACTTTGTCCCGTGTCCGGGTGGGACTCTCCTTTGCATGGAAGGCAAGCTTGGCAATTCAGATATGTAGATTTCCTTCTCTGTAACCGACTCTGTGTAACCCTAGCCCACTCCGGTGTCTATATAAACCGGAGGGTTTTGGTCCGTAGGACAAGAACAATCATGATCATAGGCTAGCTTCTAGGGTTTAGCCTCTACGATCTCGTGGTAGATCAACTCTTGTAATACTCATATTATCAAGATCAATCAAGCAGGAAGTAGGGTATTACCTCCATAGAGAGGGCCCGAACCTGGGTAAACATCATGTCCCCCGCCTCCTGTTACCATTAGCCTTAGACGCATAGTTCGGGACCCCCTACCCGAGATCCACCGGTTTTAACACCGACAACGGTGCCCAGATGTTTGAATTTCATTCCCATTTCTTGCATGGGACCTATAAATTCACCCAAAGACACACATGTGGTTTTTCAATAAACTTTGGTGCACTGGAGCATGTGCTTGTATTCAAATTTGAATTATGCACATTGAAGGCCGAGAAACTCAATTAATACATAAAAATGCCAAACGAACCCGGAATAATTCCAAATTTAAACACGACACTCATGTAGTTGCATGTTCACTGTACATAAATGTTCTAGCAATTCAAACACCATCCTTTCCCTCCGTAACACCATTTTGTCTTTAAAAGCAAAATGAAAAAAAATCAGGTATACCACAAACAGTTTACTAGAAAGAATCGTGTGGGATGCAATATAAAATATCTTGGCGCACCATCTTGTTTGGCTTACGCAGGAAGCTTCCTCGTCTATTGTCCATCGTCCCCGCTTGAACCACACTTGCATACCAGTTTCTTGCGGCACCGAGCGAATTTTTTTTGCCACCGCGGAAATATCTATCTCCCCGCCCCCTCCCTCCCACCAAAAGCCACATTTCCTCTGTTCCTCCTTGCTTTCCAAGTTCAAACCTTCACTGCTACTTACTGGCAGCTCAGCCTCCTCACCGGCGACCCTTCTTCTTGCAGCGCGACCTCCTCCCCAGCTACCCTTCTTCTTGCAGCGCCGCCTCCTTGCCGGCGACCCTTCTTCTTGTAGCGCCACCTCCTCACTGGCGACCCTTCTTCTTGATGCGCGGACTCCTCGCCGCCGACCCTTCTTCTTGCTACGCGGCCTTGTCGATATGGTCAGGTAATCCACACCCCACCCACACCATCCTCCTCCTTTCCCGCCCCACATGCCCCGACCGACGGTGCGGCACCTTTCGCTGAAATCACCGTCCCCTTTCTCCAATTAAGTGTCACCCATAGACATTTTGTACGCAGTATAATGTGGAGCTCAGTAGCATCTGGCAGCGGAGAAGCAAATCGCGGCCGCACGCGCGCACGAGGTCGCTATGGCTGCCATGCGTGCCGACCGCCAAATCTTAGAGGAGCACCTCGTCTTCGAGGCCACCATTGACACCGCCAGTCGGTTGTCTACTTTAAAATACAGTTCGTGCTTTTTTCTCGAGGCCACCGCCAATGGCTTCTAATGATTTGTCCTCTGTAATGTTAATATGCAATCTGATGTTCAGTTTACAGTTTGGTCCTCTAAAATGTAATGTTCAGTTAACACTTTGGTCCTCTAAATTTAATGTTCAGTTAATAGTTTGGTCCAACAATTGCTACATTTCGTAGTAGTGTTCTCAAGCATTCTTTCTTTTATTAACTGTCTTATATTCTAGTACATGTTTCTATTCTGCAATGTCATGCTCAGTTAACTATTTTGGTTCATTTGGTCTGCTGTCCATTTAACTGTTTGGTTCAGTTCTGTAGTTTGATTTTCATTTGTTGTGGGTACAATTTGGTATTGTTACGCATGTGAAATAAATCAAGTTTGGATGTACTCAATACATATTCTACTGATAGTATGACAACTCTCAGTTAACCTGATCAAGATCTTCCTTATGTGTGTTGCAGGGAAACAATGGGAGACACTGCGGTTTACCATCGAGGTTTGTCCAAGAATGATCCTTTGGCTAATAGCACATTATTGTGCAGTTGCAGGAATCATTCTAATATTTAGGTTTCTTACAATTTGGTCTTGCACATGTAGGTCCTGCTGTCAGAGGCTTAGACCCACTGTTCGACCCATTTTGCATATGGGGAAATGAGATGTCCATGAATATCAGTCAAGTTAAGAAACTCAGAAAGATTGTTAGGATGAAGAAACTTGCGATGAATAACAACAAGATCTTTGTTTGCACAATGAGGAAGACATCAGTCAAGTATAGGATGGTACTAACTCTTTTACCTTGTTTTTACCCCTTGTGCCATCAGTCAACTATAGGATGGTACTAACTCTTTTACCTTGTTTGCATATCTTTGTTTTCAGTACTTTTCAAAGCAGTTCACCGAAGATTACCTCTCGAACCACCTGCACGGTCAAGAGGCGAGGAAGGTATTCATTCAACACCCACGGTACAATATTGAAGTCTTGCTGAAGAGGACGAAGGTTGGGCGGGCAATTTTCCATAGCCACTGGCCTAAAGTTGCAAGGACATTCAACATCACTGAAGGCTCAATATTTGCCTTCCGCTTCTGCAGTTTCCCAGATGAGATTCATATGTCTATTTACCGTATATGATGCTACTTTCCAAAGGTTTTTGATGTTGCATGTGAAACTTGGTGCTGTTGTGTAATGGCGGAATTGAGTGCTAAAGCTATCTGATGTAATTCGATTATGAAATCCTGGTTGCTGTTATACGGATATGAAATATCTGGCTTGTTTTTATAATAAATATCAATTTGATTAGTATATGGATTATCAATAATAGGCTAATTACCCTGCTTATTGGGGTTTTCTATTGCAGACGGTTACTTAGACAACACCGTGGGCGATGAACTCAAACAACCCGCACGGTTTCTAGAAAGTAGGCGTGTTCGATCAACTAACAATCACAGACGGCTTCCGGCAAAGAACTGTTTGCGTTAGGCCACCTTGCACAAACATTTCCACACAAAAAACTGTGTGTGATATACATACGGACGGAAATGTTTTTCTGGGATTCACCGTGTGGGATGTACATACGAACGAAAACAATTGGGTTTCGATGTCCCGCCAGATCGCACACGAACTCATTTTGCCCCAGCCTGTGTGCCAGGAGGGCCTATCCCCGACGGTTTCTGGGTCGTGTGGGAAGGACCCCCCTATCATCCACACACACTTGGCGGCGGTTCCAAACGCCGTCGCGGAAAGGGGTTAAAAACCGTTTGTATAGTAGCTCTCTGCACCATGTACGTTCAGTACTTGATCGTTCAGAACGAGAAGAAGTTTGACTACATCAACCGCGTTAAGCAAATGTTTCCGCTTTTGGTCTACGAGGGTACGTGGACACACTCTCCCCCTCTCGTTGCTATGCATCTCCTAGATAGATCTTGCGTGAGAGTAGGAATTTTTTTGAAATTGCATGCTAGGTTTCCAACAGGAACCCCATCGAGTATCACCGGCTCTTCTAAGCCCAAGTTCTTGATTCAATCCTCTCCTGGTTTCAAGTTCACCCATTGCAATGCCTCCTCAATTTTCTTTGCTTGTTTCCCGTGAAGCATATCCCTATTCTTGAAAGAACCTCCTATCATGGATAGGATATAAGTCATCCACTCAAACAGCCATACAATATATTCATGTTTTTTTTCAACCGCAACTAGTGTCACTTGTAGTTGATGTGCAAAACAGTGGATGCTATGAGCAGACTTAGAATCCTCTAGCACTAGGGTTTTCAAACCATTCAAATGGCATTGCATATTGCTAGCTCCATCATACCCTTGTCCACGGATTTGCGAAGGACTAAGTTCATGCTTTGCGATCAACAAATAAATAGCTTGTTTTAGTGTAAGATAAGTTGTTTGGCTAACATGACTAAAACTAATAAGCCGCTCCATTACAAACCTCCTCCTCTCAACATACCTTATAACTAGAGCCATTTGTTCCTTGCCAGACACATCTCCAGATTCATCAACCAATATTGCAAAGTACTCATCTCCAATATCTTCTATGATAGCTTTAAGTGTTTCTTCAGCACAAGCACACACAATTTCTTTCCGAATAGTAGAACAAACCAATTTTAAATTATTTGGAGCATTCACTACTGCAGGATGCTGCTAACGCGACACTACGATCAGAGGCCCTTCGACAAAACTGTGTGTGATGCAATAATCGCAAACGGTGGTGTAAAAAACCATCAAAAAAGGTGCAAAACGTTTGTGATGACGTATGCATCAAACACGGTTCAGATTTTGGTTCCGTGTGCGATGCAGGGCATATGTTTTAGTTCAATTAACTATTGCGATGCAGAGGGACAAAAGAAACGGGCGCCAGATGAAGGTGTGTGCGATATACATCATACGGTTCACTCGGATGTACTGTTCGTGATTAGGCAACACAAAAGAAATGGTCAGGCAGATCAAGGCGTGTGTGATATACGGCATGCGGTTCACTCGGATGAACTGTTTGCATTGAGACAAGAGAACAGAAACGGTTCAATATAACAAGATGTGTGTGATACGCGGCAAATAGGTCTGTAATCAGACATGTGTGTGAAGACTGATAATAACACAGACGATTGCTTGTAATAAGACTTATGTGATATCTCTGTCTACACAACACGTATTGGCCATTGGGGGATGTGCGGTCATCCGGATACACCATAAGGATGCGAATCGGCATCCTATATCAGCAAGGACTAGCTGTTCCACCAGTAGCTCATCTAAGAAAACTCTCAAGTTAAGTGTGCTAAGGCTGGAGCAGCCATCAGATGGGTGACTGGATGGGAAGTTGTGTTGATGTTAAATTAACTGATAGGATGGGTCATTTCAGTCAAATGACCTAAATGACCCATTCCCTTAGCTAATTTAACCTTGAGGTCCTTGTTTTTAATTTTTAACATATGTTAAAGAAGGTCTACCGCATTACTTTTTGGCAATGTGTATACGTGGCATACAGTTGATCCATCCGACCTGTTTGTGATGGTGAAAGGATCGAGAAGAGGTGTCTAGAGGGGGGGGGGTGATTAGACCCTCAACAAGCAAAGATAGTCGTTTTTAAATTTTTCAAGTTGAGGTTGGAAATTAGCACAATTTCAAACATTCACAATACAATTCAAGCAAGCATGCAAAGAGTACATGAGTAGCGGAAAGTAAAGCAAGCAACTTGCAAGAAAGTAAGGGGATGGGATTGGAGTGTGCAAATGCAATTGGAGACACAGAGATTTTTGGCGTGGTTCTGATAGGTGGTGCTATCGTACATCCACGTTGGTGGAGACTTCAACCCACGAAGGGTAACAGTTGCGCGAGTCCATGGAGGACTCCACCCACGAAGGGTCCACGAAGAAGCAACCTTGTATATCCCACCATGGCCATCGCCCACGAAGGACTTGCCTCACTTGGGTAGATCTTCACGAAGTAGGCGATCTCCTTCCCCTTACAAACTCCTTGGTTCAACTCCATGATACGTCTCCAACGTATCTATAATTTTTTATTGTTCCATGCTATTATATTATCTGTTTTGGATGTTTATGGGCTTTATTATACACTTTTATATTATTTTTTGGGACTAACCTATTAACCGGAGGCCCAGCCCAAATTGTTGTTTTTTTGCCTATTTCAGTGTTTCACAGAAAAGGAATATCAAACGGAGTCCAAACGGAATGAAACCTTCGGGAGAGTTATTTTTGGAACATAAGCAATCCAAGAGACTTGGAGTAGACGTCAAGGAAGCTTCGAGGAAGCCACGAGGGTCCAGGGCGCGCCCTACCCCCTAGGCACGCCCCACCCTCGTGGGCCCCTCGTGGCTCCCCTGACTGACTTCTTTCGCCTATATATATCCATATACCCTGAAAACATCCAGGAGCACAATAGATAGGGAGTCCCGCCGCCGCAAGCCTCTGTAGCCACCAAAAACCAATCGGGACCCTGTTCCGGCACCCTGCCGGAGGGGGATCCCTCACCGGTGGCCGTCTTCATCATCCCAGCGCTCTCCATGACAAGGAGGGAGTAGTTCACCCTCGGGGCTGAGGGTATGTACCAGTAGCTATGTTTTTGATCTCTGTCTATCATGTTCTTGATTTGGCATGATCTTGATGTATCGCGAGCTTTGCTATTATAGTTGGATCTTATGATGTTTCTCCCTCTCTACTCTCTTGTAATGGGTTGAGTTTCCCCTTTGAAGTTATCTTATCGGATTGAGTCTTTAAGGATTTGAGAACACTTGATGTAATCTTGCATGCGCTTATCTGTGGTGACAATGGGATATCACGTGATCTACTTGATGTATGTTTTGGTGATCAACTTGCAGGTTCAGTGACCTTGTGAAGTTATGCATAGGGGTTGGCACACGTTTTTGTCTTGACTCTCCGGTAGAAACTTTGGGGCACTCTTTGAAGTTATTTGTGTTGGTTGAATAGATGAATCTGAGATTGTGTGATGCATATCGTATAATCATGCCCGCGGATACTTGAGGTGACATTGGAGTATCTATGTGACATTAGGGTTTTGGTTGATTTGTGTCTTAAGGGGTTATTCTAGTATGAACTCTATGATAGATGGAACGGAAAGAATAGCTTCGTGTTATTTTACTATGGACTCTTGAATAGATCGATCAGAAAGGATAACTTTGAGGTGGTTTGGTACCCTACAATAATCTCTTCGTTTGTTCTCCGCTATTAGTGACTTTGGAGTGACTCTTTGTTGCATGTTGAGGGATAGTTATATGATCCAGTTATGTTATTATTGTTGAGAGAACTTGCACTAGTGAAAGTATGAACCTTAGGCCTTGTTTCCTAGCATTGCAATACCATTTACACTCACTTTTACCACTTGTTACCTTGCTGTTTTTATATTTTCAGATTACAAATACTCATATCTACTATCCATATTGCACTTGTATCACCATCTCTTCGCCGAACTAGTGCACCTATACAATTTACCATTGTATTGGGTGTGTTGGGGACACAAGAGACTCTTTGTTATTTGGTTGCAGGGTTGTTTGAGAGATACCATCTTCATTCTATGCCTCCCACGGATTGATAAACCTTAGGTCATCCACTTGAGGGAAATTTGCTACTGTCCTACAAACCTCTGCACTTGGAGGCCCAACAATGTCTACAAGAAGAAGGTTGTGTAGTAGACAACAAGCTCTTTTCTGGCGTCGTTGCTGGGGAGGTGAGTGCTTGAAGGTATATCTTTAGATATTGCAATCGAATCTTTTTGTTTCTTGTTTTATCACTAGTTATTCTATAAAAGAAAATTTGCCACATATGCTTCATTTTTTAATGTCTTTCGTGAAAATGATGGGAAGGAAAATTGTGCTCGGGTGCTAGAAGTAGAATTACATAGAATGCTTGGCATAAAATATGTGAATGGTGAGCATGATTGCAATGTTGTTAGTATGAATTCTTTGAATACCCATGATGCTAATGATATGCAAAGCCACAATCTTGGGGAAGCTATGTTTGATGAAGATGATATTTTTTGTCCCCCAAGTTTTGATGAGCAAATTTATTATGATGAAAGCATGCCTCCTATTTATGATGATTATTGTGATGATACGTATGCCATAAAGAATAAAGATAACCATGAAATTTGTGATCATGATTTTAATTTTCCATTGGATTATGCTCTGCACGATAATTATTTTGTTGAGTTTGCTCCCACTACTATTCATGAGAAGAAATTTGCTTATGTGGAGAGTAATAAAAAATATATGCTTGTAGATCATGAAAAGAATGCATTATGTGATGGTTATATTGTTGAATTCATTCATGATTCTATTGAAAATTATTATGAGGGAGGAACATATGCTTGTAGGAATTGCAATAATATCAAGTTTCCTCTCTATGTGCTTAAAGTTTTGAACTTATGCTAGTTTTGCCTTCCTATGCTAGTTGATTATTGTTCCCATAAGTTGTTTGATCACAAAATCCTATGCATAGGAAGTGGGTTATACTTAAATGTGATAGTCATATTCTTCATGATGCTCTCTTTATGATTCAATTCTTATCTTTTATGTGAGCATCATTCGAAATCATCATGCCTAGCTAGGGGCGTTAAACTTTAGCGCTTGTAGGGACGCAACCCTATTTTATTTTTGTTCTTTGATTTTTGCTCCTGTTTAGTAATAAATAATTCATCCAGCCTCTGTTTAGATGTGGTTTTTTGTTTTAATTAGTGTTTGTGACAAGTAGAACCTTTGGGAAGACTTGGGTGAAGTCTATGCGATCTTGCTGTAAAAAACAGAAACTTTTGCGCTCACGAGATTAGCTGCCATTTTTTTAATGGAGAGTGCTTTTAGGTTGATTCTTTTTTCAGATGATTGATAGACAAATTCTCACATCCACCAATTTATTTCAGAATTTTTGGAGCTACATAAGTATACGTTTGATACAGATTACTACAGAATGTTCTGTTTTTGACAGATTCTGTTTTCTACGTGTTGTTTGCTTATTTTGATGAATCTATGAGTAGTATTGGAGGGTATGAACCATAGTGAAGTTGGAATACAGTATGTATTACACCAATATGAATTTAAAATGAGTTCACAACAGTATCTAAGTGGTGGTTTTATTTTCTTATACTAACGGAGCTTACGAGTTTTTTGTTGAGTTTTGTGTTGTGAAGTTTTCATGTTTTGGGTAAAGATTTGATGGACCACGGAATAAGGAGTGGAAAGAGCCTAAGCTTGGGGATGACCAATGCACCCCAAGGTAATATTCAAGGACAACCAAGAGCCTAAGCTTGGGGATGCGCCCCGGATGGCATCCCCTCTTTCATCTTCGTTCATCGGTAACTTTACTTGGAGCTATATTTTTATTCACCACATGATATGTGTTTTGCTTGGAGCGTCATTTTATTTTGTTATTATTTGCTTGCTGTTATTTATAATAATGTTTGCATCTATATTTTCAATAAAAATGTCAAGGATAGCCTTTACCATGCTTATTTTGCAAGTATACATGTTGCTGTTTCAAAACAGAAAGTTTATCGATGTTGCAAAAATTCCCTAGAAAAGTCAGAATATGATAAATTGTTGGAACTTTTTGCAAAATAAACTCTGATAAATGTTCTAAAATGTAGTATTTTTCTAATAATTTTCGGAGTTAGTGAAGTATGATGAATCTTGCATTCTTTACAGACTGTACTGTTTTGGCAGATTGCTGTTATGTTTGCATTGTTTGCATATGTTTGCTTGTTTAATGATTCAATTTGAGGATAGGAATATTAAATATGCAGAGGCATTTAGTATGCAATGAATAATAATAATTTTAGTGATTTGTTACAGTAGATAATGATAAGGTTACTGTGTTGATTTATATACTAACTTAATTCACGAGTTCTTGTTGAGTTTTGTGTGGATAAAGTTTTTAAGATGTAGGGAAGCCGTGATATAAAAGGAATTAAGGAGACATAAAAGCTCAAGCTTTTGTATGCCCAAGGCATCCCTAATTAATATTTCAAGAAGTCTCAAGCATCCAAGCTTGGGGATGCCCCGGTAGGCATCCCACCTTTCTTCTTCAACAATTATTGGTTAGTATCGGTTGAACCTAAGTTTTTGCTTCTTCACATGATGTGTGCTATCCTTGAAATGTCATTTTGTTTTGTTTTGCTTGCTGTTTTAATAAAATACCAAGATCTAAAGTTCTTAAATGTTAGAGAGTCTTCACATAGTTGCACAATTATTCGACTACTCATTGATCTTCACTTATACCTTTTGGAGTAGTTTGTCATTTGCTCTAGTGCTTCACTTATATCCTTTTAGAGCACGGCGGTGGTTTTATTTTGAAGAAATAGATGATCTCTCATGCTTCACTTATATTATTTTGAGAGTATTTAGAACAGCATGGTAATTTGCTTTGGTTATGAATTTAGTCCTAATATGATGGGCATCCAAGAGGGGTATAATAAAAACTTTCATATAAAGTGCATTGAATTCTAAGAGAAGTTTGATTCCTTATGATTGTTTTGAGATATGAGGATGGTGATATTGAGTCATGCTAGTGAGTAATTTTGGATTGTATAAATACTTGTGTTGAAGTTTGTGATTCCCGTAGCATGCACATATGGTGAACCGTTATGTGATGAAGTTGGAGCATGATTTATTTATTGATTGTCTTCCTTATGTGTGGAGGTCGGGATCGCGCGATGGTTAACTCCTACCAACCATTCCCCTAGGAGCATGCATGTAGTACTTTGTTTTTATGACTTGTAGATTTTTGCAATAAGTATGTGAGTTCTTTATGACTAATGTTGAGTCCATGGATTATACGCACTCTCACCCTTCCATCATTGCTAGCCTCTCTTGTGCCATGCAACTTTCGCTGGTACCATACACCCACCATATACCTTCCTCAAAACAGCCACCATACCTACCTATTATGGCATTTCCATGGCCATTCCGAGATATATTGCCATGCAACTTTCCACCGTTCCGTTTATTATGACATGCTCCATCATTGTCATATTGCTTTGCATGATCATGTAGTTGACATCGTATTTGTGGCAAAGCCACCTTTATAATTCTTTCATACATGTCACTCTTGATTCATTGCACATCCCGGTACACCGCCGGAGGCATTCATATAGAGTCATATTTTGTTCTAAGTATTGAGTTGTAATTTTTGAGTTGTAAGTAAATAGAAGTGTGATGATCTTCATTATTAGAGCATTGTCCCAGTGAGGAAAGGATGATGGAAACAATGATCCCCCACAAGTCGGGATGAGTCTCCGAACTTTATGAAAAATGAAAGAGGCCAAAGAAGCCCCCAAAAAAAGAGAGGCCAAAGAAGCCCACCAAAATAAATAAAAAATGAGAGAAAAAGAGAGAAGGGACAATGTCACTATCCTTTTACCACGCTTGTGCTTCAAAGTAGCACCATGATCTCCATGATAGAGAGTCTCCTATGTTGTCACTTTCATATGCTAGTGGGAATTTTTCATTATAGAACTTGGCTTGTATATTCCAGTGATGGGCTTCCTCAATATGCCTTAGGTCTTCGTGAGCAAGCAAGTTGGATGCACACCCACTTAGTTTCTTTTTGAGCTTTCATACACTTATAGCTCTAGTGCATCCATTGAATGGCAATCCCTACTCACTCACATTGATATCTATTGATGAGCATCTCCATAGCCCGTTGATACGCCTAGTTGATGTGAGACTATCTTCCTCCTTTTTTGTCTTCTCCATAACCACCATATTCTATTCCACCTATAGTGCTATGTCCATGGCTCACGCTCATGTATTGCATGAAGATTGAAAAAGTTTGAGAATACTAAAGTATGAAACAATTGCTTGGCTAAAACCGGGGTTGTGCATGATTTAAATATTTTGTGTGATGAAGATAGAGCATAGCCAGACTATATGATTTTGTAGGGATAACTTTCTTTGGCCATGTTATTTTGAGAAGACATGATTACTTTATTAGTATGCTTGAAGTATTATTATTTGTATATCAATACTAAACTTTTATATTGAATCATTTGGATCTGAACATTCATGCCACAATAAAGAAAATTACATTGAAAAATATGCTAGGTAGCATTCCACATCAAAAAATTTGTTTTTATCACTTACCTACTCGAGGACGAGCAGGAATTAAGCTTGGGGATGCTTGATATGTCTCCAACGTATCTATAATTTTTGATTGTTCCATGCTATTATATTATCTGTTTTGGATGTTTATGGGCTTTATTAGACACTTTTATATTATTTTTGGGACTAACCTATTAACCGGAGGCCCAGCCCAAATTGTTGTTTTTTTTGCCTATTTCAGTGTTTTGCAGAAAAGGAATATCAAACGGAGTCCAAACAGAATGAAACCTTCGGGAGAGTTATTTTAGGAACAGAAGCAATCCAGGAGACTTGGAGTAGACGTTAGGGAAGCTTCGAGGAAGCCACGAGGGTCTAGGGCGCGCCCTAACCCCCTGGGCGCGCCCCCAACCTCGTGGGCCCCTCGTTGCTCCCCTGACCGACTTCTTTCGCCTATATATATCCATATACCCCGAAAACATCCAGGAGCACAATAGATCGAGAGTTCTACCGCCGCAAGCCTCTATAGCCACCAAAAACCAATCGGGACCCTATTCCGGCACCTTGCCGGAGGGGGGATCCCTCATCGGTGGCCATCTTCATCATCCTGGCGCTCTCCATGACGAGGAGGGAGTAGTTCACCCTCGGGGCTGAGGGTATGTACTAGTAGCTATGTGTTTGATCTCTCTCTATCATGTTCTTGATTTGGCCCGATCTTGATGTATCGCGAGCTTTGCTATTATAGTTGGATCTTATGATGTTTATCCCCCTCTACTCTCTTGTAATGGATTGAGTTTCCCCTTTGAAGTTATCTTATTGATTGAGTCTTTAAGGATTTGAGAACACTTGATGTATGTCTTGCATGTGCTTATCTGTGGTGACAATGGGATATCATGTGATCTACTTGATGTATGTTTTGGTGATCAACTTGCGGGTTCAGTGACCTTGTGAACTTATGCATAGGGGTTGGCACACGTTTTCGTCTTGACTCTTTGGTAGAAACTTTGGGGCACTCTTTGAAGTTCTTTGTGTTGGTTGAATAGATGAATCTAAGATTGTGTGATGCATATAGTATAATCATGCCCAGGATACTTGAGGTGACATTGGAGTATCTAGGTGACATTATGGTTTTGGTTGATTTGTGTCTTAAGGTGTTATTCTAGTACGAACTCTATGATAGATCGAACGGAAATAATAGCTTCGTGTTATTTTACTATGGACTCTTGAATAGATCGATCAGAAAGGATAACTTTGAGGTGGTTTCGTACCCTACAATAATCTCTTTGTTTGTTCTCCGCTATTAGTGACTTTGGAGTGACTCTTTGTTGCATGTTAAGGGATAGTTATATGATCCAGTTATGTTAATATTGTTGAGAGAACTTGCACTAGTGAAAGTATGAACCTTAGGCCTTGTTTCCTAGCATTGCAATACCGTTTACACTCACTTTTACCACTTTTTACCTTGCTGTTTTTATATTTCCAGATTACAAATACTCATATCTACTATCCATATTGCACTTGTATCACCATCTCTTCGCCGAACTAGTGCACCTATACAATTTACCATTGTATTGGGTGTGTTGGGGACACAAGAGACTCTTTGTTATTTGGTTGCAGGGTTGTTTGAGAGAGACCATCTTCATCCTACGCCTCCCACGGATTGATAAACCTTAGGTCATCCACTTGAGGGAAATTTGCTACTGTCCTACAAACCTCTGCACTTGGAGGCCCAACAACGTCTACAAGAAGAAGGTTGTGTATTAGACATCACTCCACAATCTTGATGGAGGCTCCCAAGTGACACCTAACCAATCTAGGAGACACCACTCTCCAAAAGGTAATAGATGGTGTGTTGATGATGAACTCCTTGCTCTTGTGCTTCAAATGATAGTCTCCCCGACACTCAACTCTATCTCACAGACTTGGCTATGGTGGAAAGATGATTTGAGTGGAAAGCAACTTGGGGAAGGCTAGAGATCAAGATTCTTGTGGTTGGAATGGAATGTCTTGGTCTCAACACATAAGTAGGTGGTTCTCTCTTAGAAAATGAATGGTGGAAGTGTAGGCACGTTCTGATGGCTCTCTCCACGAATGAAGAATGGGTGAAGGGGTATATATAGCCTCCACACGAAATCTAGCCATTACACACAGATTCTCAAACTCGGTGAGACCGAATGGTGAAACTTGGTCAGACCGATTCAGGTCAAAATATGAACGTTAGAGTTTTCAGTGGGACCGACGAGGTCAACTCGGTAGGACCGATGTGCAAGGGTTAGTGTAAAACCTCAACTCGTTTTGACCGATTACACAAACTCGGTGAGACTGATTTTGGTAATAAGCAAACTAAGCATTGGTCAAGCAAACTCGGTGGGACCGATTGCACAAACTCGGTGAGACCAAAATTGTTGCAACAGGTCACAGAGAATTTGCAAGCCCATCTCGTTGAGATTGAGATCCCATCGATGAGACCAAACTGATTAGGGTTTGTGGCAGTGGCTATGTCAAATGAATTCAGTGGCACCGGATAGATCAGATCAGTGGGGCCGAGTTTGACCTTTAGGTTTAGGACATATGTGGAAGTGAGAGAGTGTTTGATCGAGGGCTTTGGAGCATATCACTAAGCACTTTGAGCAAGCAAGCCATTAAGCAACGCCTCATCCCCTTTTAATAGTATTGGGTTTCCTATGGACTCAATGTGATCTTAGATCACTAAAATGAAAATGTAGAGTCTCGAGCTTTTGCCAATGTTTGTCCTTAGCATCTTGAAGGGGTTCCACATCCTATTGTCCATGCCACTCCAATGTTGAACTTATCGGAAATATACTTGGTAGAAATATTAGTCCAAGAAGAGATATGTTGACATTAGTTACCAAAATCACCCAGGGAGCACTTGTGCTTTCAGTCTCCCCCTTTTGGTAATTGATGACAACATACATCAAAGATTTAGATAAAGATGTGAAGAAAATAGCAAGTAAAGCTTTGGAAGGACATGTAACATGCATTAGCTCCCCCTAAATGTATGCAATCATGTGAAGATAGATCATAAGAGTATGAGAATGCATAACATGACAGAGCAAGCAATGAGTTACACGTGTGTTGGCTATATGCATCAAAGAAAATGGTGTAGATACTAAAAATATACCTTCATGTTCATGAGTCTCTCTTGCAAACAATATATACCATAGCAAGAGATATTCATGCACATGAGTGTAATGTATATACTTACCTTGTGGTCTTGAACTAGCTTTGGAAGAGACATACCTGGGTAAACAAGGTTAGATAACACAAGAACATCTACTAGACAGAGCAACAAAAGGAGAACACAAGAATACCAAGACTGGGATGACATGTAGAGAGTGAGTACTAGGTACTCTAGTTGATTATAGACATGTACCCAAGGATAAAGATATGCAATGAATTCCAAAGATTTTCTTCCCTTAGGTGTCTTTCTCCCCCTGAATCTGACATTGGATAATGGGAGAATATAGGGTAATAGAAAATCAGAGCAAACAAGAAAATAACCAGAGCAATATAAAATCATAACATATACTATCATGTCTTCCCCCTCTTTAAGACATGAGATAACTTTCCTCTTAAGAATAAGAAGCATCAAGAGAAGCTTTAGGTGTGCATTCTCTCTTATGTGATAAGCTTTGATGTGCTCTCTCCCCCTTTGACATCAATTTCCAAGAAGGGACTTCTGGAGCATGAGTCAAGTAGGTTTGGTCTTGGAGCCACATTACAAATAAACATGTAATATATGATGCTGGTAGAGGATAAGTTTCACTTAGTGGAGCTGGAGCAAAGATGCAGAATGTAAGTGACAATGTATTTATCTCAGTATTGAAATCAGTAGCACCAAGTTGTTACTTTTGGTACCACCAAGATGGTTCGGTTCAACCAAAGTAAACAATCCGGTGAGGCCGAGTTCAATCTAGAGAGAAAATGCTTGTCACCTCAGCTCACTTAGGCAATTAAGATCTCACAAGGATATGCAAGGAATTAACTAAAGGATTTGCAATGAATTGGATGTAGGAAATGCAGAACAAAACAGAGAAAATAAAAGAAATCTAGATGACTTTTTTTGAAAGGGGAACAAGCATGCAAGAGACAAATGCAAGAACACAGAGAAACAGTAGAGACCTTCATCTAGAATTGGTCAGCGACAAAGTCACCTATGTTAGAGTATATTGACTTTGGAGTCAAGTGAATACACTTGATCATAGGTCATACTCATTGTTTAAGCTCAAAATGGGGTTGCCATTTTTCGTTTAAGCATTTTGATGTATTCACATCTTGTTGAGTTGCTTTGACCCCTGTCTTGGAGTAAAGCTTCTCTAATATGGAATGACATACCTTGGGTGGTGGTGTTGATCTTGGTCATGTAGTTGAACTTGTGTAGGATGCTCAAGGTTGATGTAGTTTATCAAGAGTTGGGAGCACCACTTGTAGTTGAAGTTCATCTTCCTACATGGGTTAGTCTTGCAAGGAAGAACACTTGTGTACCCAAAATGACAATCATGAAATTTGATATAAAGAAATAGTCAAAGGATATATTGAATGGATTTGTGCTTCCTTGTCTTCAACCACCATTTTGTAGCGACTTGGAGATGTAGAGATTGCTTAGAATGTGATTGAGTTGCAATCTCATAGAGTTGGGCTTATCCAATTACCTACAAGGGTTAGATAGCATGAAAGAGTACAAGTATATCCAAGACATATCATCATCATCATAAGAGAAATATCAAGGATTAGTCAAAGTAAGGCTCATGCCTTGCATGCAT
The DNA here is from genome assembly GCF_018294505.1 of Triticum aestivum. NCBI lineage: Eukaryota > Viridiplantae > Streptophyta > Magnoliopsida > Poales > Poaceae > Triticum > Triticum aestivum. Next base: position 523,887,228 of record NC_057801.1, read on the forward strand.
CCACATGGAGTTTCTACTCCAAGTTTGAGGCATCAATGATGTTCAATTCACCTATCAACCTACAAAACACTTTCTCATCAAGTGGCTTGGTGAATATATCCACCAATTTCTTATCGGTATGAACATGCTTGAGTTTGATATCTCCCTTAGCAACATGATCTCGAATGAAATGATGACGAACTTCAATATGCTTAGTTTGAGAATGTTGCACGGGATTATGAGCAATCTTAATAGCACTCTCACTGTCACAAAGCAATGGAACATGTTTCACATATATCCCATAATCTTTAAGAGTTTGGGTCATCCAAAGTAATTGAGCACAACATGAACCGGCGGCAATACATTCCGCTTCGGCGGTGGATAAGGATACTGAGTTTTGTTTCTTGGAGGACCAAGACACAAGAGATCTACCAAGAAATTGACAAGTACCCGAAGTGGACTTTCTATCAACCTTGTCACCGGCATAGTCCGAATCGGAGTAACCAACAAGATTAAAAGAAGACCTCTTAGGATACCAAATGCCAAAAATTGGTGTATGAATTAAGTATCTCACTATCCTTTTCACAACCTTAAGATGACATTCTTTGGGGGTTGCTTGATATCATGCACACATGCACACACTTAGCATAATATCGAGACGGGAGGCACATAGATATAACAATGAACCAATCATAGAGCGGTAAACCTTTAGGTTAACCGGTTCGCCATCCTTTGTCAAGTCAAGATGTCCACTAGTAGGCATGGGGGTATTCATACCTTTGCATTCTTGCATGTTGAACTTCTTGAATAAGTCCTTGGTGTACTTTGTTTGAGAGATAAAGGTTCCCTCCTTAGTTTGCTTGATTTGCAAACCAAGAAAGAACTTGAGTTCACTCATCATGGACATCTCAAACTTCTCTGACATTAGCTTCACAAACTTTTCACTGAAATGAGGGTTAGTTGATCCAAATATGATCATCAACATAAATTTGGCACACAAATAATTCTCCATTAACCCTTTTAGTAAAGAGTGTAGAATCCATTTTACCAATTTCAAATTCTTTTTCAAGAAGAAACTTAGTCAAGCATTTATACCAAGCTCTAGGAGCTTGTTTAAGACCATAAAGAGCTTTGTGGAGTTTGTAAACATGGTCGGGTTTCTTAGGATTAACAAAGCCGGGAGGTTGTTTAACATAAACTTACTCCTCAATTTCACCAGTAAGAAAAGCACTTTTGATGTCCATTTGATATAAGGTAATGTCATGATGATTGGCATAAGCAAGTAAGATGCGAATGGACTCAAGTCTAGCAACGGGGGCACATGTCTCACCATAGTCCATACCTTCGACTTGAGTATAGCCTTGAGCAATGAGGCGTACCTTGTTGCGTACAAGTTGTCCATCTTCATCTTGCTTGTTCTGAAACAGCCATTTGGTTCCAATGACATTGTGCTTCTCATCAGGCTTTTCAACCGACGTCCACACTTGGTTCCTCCCAAAGTTGTGCAGTTCTTTGTGCATGGCATTTATCCAATCCGGATCTTCCAATGCTTCTTAAACCTTCATAGGTTCAATGCTAGAAATGAATGATTAATGTTCACAAAAGTTAGCGAAACGAGTTTTAGAGCGAGTAATTCTCCCGGTTTGAATGTCATCAAAGATTTGTTCGATGGGATGATCTCTTGAGACTCTTGCTCGAACTTGTGAGAGCTTTTGTTTGGGTCGGGGTGGAACATCCTCTTCATTGTCTTGTTCTTCCTCTTGTCTTTCTTCGTTGTTGTTGGTGTTGTTGTTCTCCCGTGGAGGTGGAGAAGGAGGTTGTCGAGGTTCATCTTGTTATACATCCTCGTTCTCATCGTCTTGATGTGTCCCACTTGTGGATGCCTCCAAGTCAACTTGTGGTTCACCTTGGCGTGAAGTTGAGGCTTCCACTTGGACGGACGAGGTACTCTCCTTCACCTCCGTTGGGCGAATCTTGCCAATAGACAAGTCTTGGATTGCTCCCGAAGCATCTTTGTCACCTACATCAATTGGCGATTGCTCTAGTTGCGAGCCGTTAGATTCATCAAACTACACATCTACCGTCTCTTCAACCTTTCGGGTGAAATTGTTGTAGACATGGTAAGTGTGAGAGTTTGAGCCATAACCGAGTAGGAAACCTTCATGAGATTTAGGAGCAAATTTCGAACGACGATGCTTATCAAGAATGTAGCACTTTGAGCCAAATACCCGAAAGTATCCAACTTGTGGTTTGTTACCGGTCAGAAGCTCGTATGCCATCTTGCCGAGTAGCTTGTGAAGATATAGATGATTCGTTGCATGACAAGCTGTCCCAACCGCTTCCGCCCAAAAGTGTTTTGGCGTCTTGTACTCATCAAGCATCATTCTTTACATTTCGATGAGTGTCCAGTTCTTCCTCGCAACAAATCCATTTTGTTGAGGTGTGTACGTAGCCGAGAACTCATGTGAAATCCCTTCTTTGTCAAGAAAGGTGTCCACATTGGTGTTCTTGAACTCCGTTCCATTGTCGCTGTGAACCTTCTTGATCTTCACTTCAAATTGGTTTTGGGCCTTCCTAGCAAAGTTTTTCAAGATCTTTTGGACCTGCGATTTATCATCAAGAAAGAACACCCACGTAAATCTTGAAAAATCATCAACAATGACCAATCCAAACGAGTTACCACCGAGACTCTTGTAGGCATTGGGACCGAAAAGATCCATGTGAAGTAGCTCGAGCGGTCTCCTCGTGGTCATGATGTTCTTCACGGGGCGGCTTCCTCCAACCTGTTTTCCTTTTCCTGCTTGGCAAGCACTGCAAAGTCTATCCTTGTCAAATATAACATCTTTAACACCAAGGATATCATCACCTTTAGTAAGCTTGTCAAGATTTCACATGCCCACATGACCTAACCGTCTATGCCACAACTAGCCTTTAGAGGATTTAGCAATTAAGCAAGTTCTAGGTTGAGCCTTTTTAGTGAAATCAACAATGTATAGATCACATCTACGTATGCCGGTAAAGACCATTTTATGATTATCTCTTCGAAACCGGGAGAATAGTGAATGGACCAATATAGTGAGGAGCTAGCTTGCCCTTGATCCTGAAGCAGTGAGCACCCTTCATTGGTGTAACTCGAAGATAAGCCTTTTCTCCAGGTTGATAGACCATGTCTTTGTGATGGAGGTCATACTAACTTTTCTGGCGTGACTGAGCAGTCTTAAGATTCTCGCGAATAATGCGGACTTGTTCTTCGGCATGTTGGATAATATCTGGACCGAAGAGTGGATGTTCCCCGGTTTTTGACCAGTTCAGAGGGGTTCGACACTTTCATCCATATAGCACTTCGAAGGGGGCCATCTTCAGACTAGCTTGATAGCTATTGTTATAAGAGAACTCAGCATACGGGAGAGATTCCTCCCATTTCTTGCTGAAGGAAATAACACAAGCTTGAAGCATGTCTTCGAGAACTTGGTTGACACGTTCAACTTGCCCTTGCGACTGAGGATGAAATGCGGTACTGAATGACAGATGGGTTCCCATAGCTTCTTGGAAACTTGCCCAGAATCTTGAAGTGAAAAAGCTGCCACGGTCCAAACTGATAACCAGTGGAATACTGTGAAGTGAAACAATTCTAGACATGTACAGAGTTGCAAGCTGACTAGCAGTGATTGTTTCTTGGACCGCCAAAAAATGTGCAACTTTAGAAAGCCGGTCAATGACGACAAGAATAGCATCATTACCTTTCTATGACTTGGGAAATCCAGTGACGAAGTCCATTTCAACATGGTCCCATTTCCATTCATGAATGGAGATAGGTTGCAGAGTTCCAGCAGGCCTTTGATGTTCTGCTTTGATACGACGGCAAACGTCACATTCAGCAACATAACAAGCAATATCTTGCTTCATATTTGACCACCAGAATCTTTGACGAATGTCTTGGTACATCTTGGTGCTACCGGGATGAATAGACAACGGAGTGTCATGAGCTTCTTCCATAACTTCCTTAGTCATATCCTAGTTTTTCTCTGCACATGGCACCACTAGGCGGCCTTTGAAGTACAAAGTGCCATCATCAGCAATAGTGAAGAATGAGGGATTTCCTTCTGCGAGGTAGCGTTTAATCTTCTCAACTTGAGAGTCATACTTATGAATTCTCTTGATGGTGTCCAAGAGATCTGGTTCGACAACCAGTGTATTGAGGGAACCTTGGGTAACAACACAGAGGTTCATCTTGCAAAACTCCTTAGGAGGGGGAGCGAGTGCACCCGGAGGAACAATATGGAGGTTCAGCCTTCTGAATTCTTCAACAAGCGAGGGCTGAACTTTTCGAACCTGGAGGTGGTTGTAGTAAGACTTGCGGCTCAAGACATCAGCCATTACATTAGCCTTGCCTAGTGTATAGGAAATACCCAAGTCAAAGTCTGCAACAATCTCCATCCATCTTTGCTGACGAAGGTTCAGGTCTGGCTGAGTAGAGAGATATTTCAGACTTTGGTGGTCAGTGAAGATCTCGCAATGATTACTGAGAAGGTAATGTCGCCACTGCTTCAGTGCATGAATGACAGCAGCAAGCTCGAGGTCGTGAGCTGGGTAGTTCTCTTCGTGAGGGCGCAATTGGTGAGAGGCATAAGCAATCACTTTGTGGTCTTGCATTAGGACACAGACTAATCCTTGACGGGAAGTGTCGCAGTAAATGATGAAGTCCTTCTTAGTATCAAGCGGAGCAAGCACTAGAGCAAAAGTCAACTTGTCTTTGAGTGCCTAGAAACTTTCCTGACATTTGTCTATCCATTGGAACTTGACGCCCTTATGCAACAGGTTAGTCAGAGGCCTGGCGATCTTGGAGAAGTTCTCGACAAATCGACGGCAATAGCTGGCAAGTCCGAGAAAACTTCTGACTTGCTTGACATTCTTTGGAGGAGTCCATTCGAGAATAGCCTGGACTCGTTCAAGGTTGATGGCAATACCATCCTTAGAGATGACATGCCCAATATAGGTTACTTTGGGTAGCCAGAATTCACATTTGGAGAACTTGGCATATAGTTGATGCTCTCGTAGCTTTTCCAGCACAAGACGAAGATGTTCAGCATGTTCTTCTTCGTTCTTGGAAAATACCAGGATATCATCCAGATAAACCACGATGAACTTGTCGAGGTAATCCATGAATATATAGTTCATCAGACGAGAGAAGGTGTCAGGAGCATTGGTTAAGCCGAAAGACATGACGGTGTACTCGTATGAACCATATCGAGTCACGAAGGTGGTCTTTGGGATATCCTCTTCACGAACACGGATCTGGTGGTAACCCAACCTCAAGTCGAGTTTAGAGAACACCGGTGAACCAGCCAGTTGATCATACAGATCATTGATCCGAGGAAGAGGATATTTATTCTGAATGGTAGCTTGGTTTATAGGACGGTAGTCTTGGACTAATCGGTTTGTCCCATCCTTCTTCTTGACAAAGAGAGAAGGTGCTCCCCAAGGAGAGCAACTTGGGCGAATGAAACCTTTGCGAAGAGATTTATCGATTTCCTCCTTAAGCTCAATGAGTTCATGCGGTGGCATCTTGTAGGGTCATTTGGCTATAGGAGTGGTGCCTGGTTTCAAGTCGATGATAAATTCGACAGCTCTAGCAGGGGGAATCCCTGGAAGTTCTTCAGGAAAGACGCCGAGGAATTCACGCACGACGGGAATGTTTTCAATGCCCTCGAGTGGTGCAGCATTCAATGCATTCAATGCATAAAGCCTTGCCTCAACATTCTGAACCAGATGAGCATTGTAGCTTATTATTTCATCAGAAGGGTGTAGTAGATGGACGGTCTTGGTGGCGCAAACTATAGAAGCAGTATGTGCTTTCAACCAATCAATTCCTAGAATGAGATCAATGCTACAGGACTTCAGTACGATGGGAGAGGCAAGGAATTCTAGTCCTTCGATTTCAACGGGAATGTCGTGACTAACCATAGAGATTTGACATTGGCCCGCAGGGGTGTGTACCACTAGCGGAGTGTTCATCTCTTCGTATTTAATGCCATGCATGAATGCAAATTTTGCTAAAATGAACGAATGCGATGCTCCTGTATCAAATAAAACGGATGTTGGTACTGAATTTATGAGGAGTGTACCCATCACAATAGCAGGCTGGTCTTGAGCTTCATTGAGATCAACATGGTTGGCATGAACACGACCATAAGACTTGGCATTGTTGTTGCGGGGCTGGTTGTTTCCACGGCTAGTTGTGGGAAGGGCCGGTTGATTTTGATTCTGATTGCAGTCCCTGGCACGGTGACCTGGTTGACCACACTTGTAGCACATGCCATTATTGGGAGTGGGAACAGGAGCTCGGGGTGGTGGAGCTGGAAGTCTTGGCTACCTAGATGGAGGAGGAGGCAGATGCGGTACAGCATAGGACTGCCTTGGGACAGGTGCAGCTGGCTGGTACATGTTGTTGGGAATCCATATCTTACACTTCTGCGAGGGCGGGCCCGAAGATGAGCCCATGTCATGGTTGCATCTGTGAGAGCTCTGGTGTTCCTACAGACCAGTTTCGACATTGATGGTCTTGTTCACCAAGGTGGCGAAATCGGCAAAGTCATGCACTAGCAGTGCGAGCTTGATGTCAGCTTGTAGTCCATCATGGAACTTCTCATGTTTGCGAGCATCAGTTGCAATGTCCTCTTCAGCATAGCGGGACAAGTCCAGAAACTCCCGCTGATAAGCTTCCACAGTTTTGTTGCCCTGGGTGAGGTTGCGGAACTCACGCTTCTTCCGGTCCATGACTCCCTGAGGAATGAAGCGGGCACGGAAAGCAGCTTGGAAATCTGGCCAGGTGATGATTGTTCCAGCTGGCAGAGTATGCCTGTGGCTGTCCCACCATTGAGCTGCGGGTCCCTTAAGAAAGAAGGAAGCAAAGGTGACATAGCGGGCAGGGGCTACATCAGCAGACTCCATCTCATAGGTGATGTCACGGAGCCAGTCATCAGCATCCAGCAGGTGAGTTGAGCTGCGGTACATAGTTGGGTTGAGGCGCATGAAAACCTGCAGAGTCACTTGGGCTGGCTGCTGGTTCATATTGGGGCAAGGGAACTGAGCCATCATATTCTCCATGACCTGGCGATTCATCTCGAGCTGTTGGATCATACCAGCCATGTACTCAGGCGGTGGTGGGGCATTGCCACCACGACCACCTGGTCTAACCATCCTGCTAATATATAACAGGGGTAGTTCAGCATTGAGGAATTTGCAAGAACAAGAATCATTCATGATGGAACATGCATAATGAAAGGAGCACGATAGATACTACATAGTAGTCGGCATATCTTACAAAAGGATCATGCATAGAGTTCAGTACACAGAGTTCAGTACACAGACTAAAGACATCATAGGCAGCATGTAGGCTCGCGGCGAATGCATCTAACACTAACAAGCAAGCCTACATCAGTCCCAGGAGGAACTGTGGAGGTAGGTGTAGCCTGAAAGCTGGTAGTGTCGCATCAGGAACTCCACGTCAGCAACCTGGGGTCCGCGGATACTCTGGTGCAGAACCCGACGCTCAGGTGGCAGAAGAGGACCACGTGTGGGAGAGTAGCTTCCCACCTCTGGCCAACCGACACCATGGGGCATCACGGTCCTGACTGGGTAGATCGCAGAATGCGATAGATCACCAGATCGGACAAGGGGGTACAGCAGTGTCAGAGCACCATAAACATGTTGGCGGGTGGTGTACAACTCGTGTCGAAGAGCTCTGTTAGCTCGGTCTAGCCCATCAGCATGCAGAACCAGGCTCTTATGGTGGAAGGGCTCTCGAGTGACAGTGGAGTAGGCAGCAGTGTAGTATCCCTCCGCACCAACGTCGGATGCGATAGCAATGTGCCTGAAAGGGGAAGTGTCCAACGCCCGATACTCTCCACGAAGATGTGTCAGAGCAGCATAGGCAACATCGTGGACTGCCATCTCGATGGTCACTCCAACACCATGAGCAGTGTGCAGCACAGTAGTGGAGTCATACTCCCGAGAGTAGAGGTGGATGATGGCACGGTACTGCTCCTGGTTAAAGTCATGGTACTCCTCGTAGACGGTGTACTCAGGGTGCCAGCGATAACCCAGATAGGTCATCATCTCAGCTAGCACAGCAGGTGATCCCAAGGCACCAATGGCCGTTGTGTGGCACACGACCTGCCTCGTGGGTTCCATCTGAAAACAAAGATGTTTCAATGGAGTCAAATGACAATGTGGGTATTATTCAAAATACTATCCTATAGAACAACTATGGCTTATCCAACTTTGGGGTGAATGTGGTAACTGGATCCTAATGTTAGGGTTAGTAAATTCGTTTAACCCGAGTAGAAGAGAGTTCAGAGCCCCAGAGTAAAGGTCGAGGAGTAAAAGATCCTAATACCACCCAATGGCGACGTGGGCCCGTAAGGCACACAACCAAGTTAGTAAAAGTTTTGTAGTGACTAGACTCGACTTCGGCCAAGGAGTGTGGAAGGGGGATTCCTACAGGCAGTTGGCTCTGATACCAACTTGTGACGCCCCCGATTCAATTGTACACTAATCATGCACGCAAACGTGTACGATCAAGATCAGGGACTCACGGGAAGATATCACAACACAACTCTAAAACATAAATAAGTCATACAAGCATCATAATACAAGCCAGGGGCCTCGAGGGCTCGAATACAAGTGCTCGATCATAGATGAGCCAGCGGAAACAACAATATCTGAGTACAGACATAAGTAAAACAAGTTGCCATAAGATGGCTAGCACAAACTGGGATACAGATCGAAAGAGGCGCACGCCTCCTGCCTGGGATCCTCCTAGACTACTCTTGGTCGCCGTGAGCGGCCTGCATGTAGTAGTAGGCACCTCCAGTGTAGTAGGAGTCATCGTCGATGGTGGCGTCTGGCTCCTGGGCTCCAACGTCTGGTTGCGGCATCCAAGAAGAAGAGGGAAAAGGGGGGAAAGGGGGAGCAAAGCAACCATGAGTACTCATTCAAAGTACTCGCAAGCAAGGATCTACACTACATATGCATGGGTATATGTGTAAAGAGGCAATATCAGTGGACTAAACTGCAGAATGCCAGAATAAGAGGGGGATAGCTAGTCCTATCGAAGACAATGCTTCTGGAAGCCTCCGTCTTGCAGCATGTAGAAGAGAGTAGATTGAAGTCCTCCAAGTAGCATCGCATAGCATAATCCTACCCGGCGATCCTCCCCTCGTCGCCCTGTGGGAAAGCGATCACCGGGTTGTCTCTCGAACTTGTCTGGGTGTGTTTTATTAAGTATCCAGTTCTAGTTGTCATAAGGTCAAGGTACAACTCCGGGTCATCCTTTTATCGAGGGACACGGCTATTCGAATAGATAAACTTCCCTGCAGGGGTGCACCACATTACCCAACACGCTCGATCCCCTTTGGCCAGACACACTTTCCTGGGTCATGCCCGGCCTCGGAAGATCAACATGTCGCAACCCTACCTAGGCACAATAGAGAGGTCAGCACGCCGGTCTAAATCCTATGCGCGCAGGGGTCTAGGCCCATCGCCAATTGCACACCTGCACATTGCGAACGCGGCCGGAAGAAGACCTAGCCCCCTTAATACAATTGCAGGCTTACGGTCCAATCCGGCACGCGCCGCTCAGTCGCTGACGTCAAGGAGGCTTCGGCTGATACCACGATGCCGAGTGCCCATAACTGTTCCCGCGTAGCTTGTTAGTGCGTATAGGCCAGTGGCCAGACTCAGATCAAATACCAAGATCTCGTTAAGCGTGTTATTATGAAGTAATCGCGAACACCGACCAGGGCCAGGCCCACCTCTCGCCTAGGTGGTCTCAACCTGCCCTATCGCTCCGCCACAAAGATCCACACAGAGGGCCGTCGGCACAAAGGTCCTTTCAGCCCCCAATCCGTGAATCACTCGCGGGTACTCTATGAGTCGACCCGACTTTAGTCACATCATGTAATCTGTATAATATGTATGTATGTATAAACCTGTGATCACCTCCCGAGTGATCACGGCCCGATAGTATAGCATGGCAGATGGACAAGAATGTAGGGCCACAGATGGAATACTAGCATCCTATACTAAGCATGTAGGATTGCAGGTAAAGGTAACAACGGTAGTAGCAAGGACAGGCTATGCATCAGGATAGGATTAACAGAAAGCAGTAACATGCTACACTATTCTAATGCAAGCAGTAGAGAGAAGAATAGGCGATATCTGGTGATCAAGGGGGGGGCTTGCCTGGAAGCTCAGCCGAGAAGGAGGGGTCGTCAACACCGTAGTCGTACTGGGTAGCAGCGGCGTCGGTCTCGGTGTCTAGCGAGAGAAGAGGGGGAAGAAACAATAAATATAAAAGCAAACATATGCATGACGATGCATGACATGACAATGAACGGTGCTAGGTGTGCTCTAACGCGGTAGTAGGTGATACCGGCGTAGAGGGGAAACATCCGGGAAAGTATTCCCGGTGTTTTGCATTTTCAGACAGGTGAACCGGAGGGGAAAAGTTGCGTGTTTGCTATGCTACGGATGTGTGGCAGACGAACAAGTTGTGTATTCGGATTCGTCTCGTCGTTCTGAGCAACTTTCATGTACAATGTATTTTCATCCGAGTTACGGATTATTTTATATGATTTTCTAAAGTTTTAATCAATTTCTGATTTTAATTATTTATTTAAATTCGAATTATCCAGAATAATAAATGATGACATAAGCATGACATCAGGGTGACGTCAACAGGTCAACTGGTCCGTTGACCAGTCAAACTAGACATGTGGGTCCAGTGGGACCCACATGTCATTGTCAGGGGCACTTACAGGGGGTTTAGACTAACTAAATGGGTTAATTAGCGGGTGGGGCCCAGTAGTCAGTGAGAGATTAAGTTTTTAATTAACTAATTTAATTAATTAGCAATTTATCTATTTATTTTTATTTGTTTATGGCGTGGGGCCTGCATGTCACGGACACAGGGGAGCCACTCAGCGCTAACTGAGGTCAACGGGTCAACGGGGCCCACCCGTCAGCGACACAAGGGGACCCACGCATCAGGCCAGCTCAGTGACGGCCGGCGACTCATCGGAATCACACCGGCGAGCTCGTTCGCGGCGGCGCATCCTCGGGCATCGTCGGAAATCGCCCACAGGGCATCACTTTGGTCGCGGCTGGGCGCGTTAGAACGGCAAGACGACGACGCGTCGGTTGGTGGTGGTTTCGCGGGCTGCGGTGACCGGAGACGAGCAGTACGACGTCGCCGGCAGTGGGGTGTCTTGGGCGAGCAACGACAACGGCGATGCGGCGCGCTACTGGGCAAACAGAATGGCTAGTCGGACCCTACTCGACGCGGTGAGTTCAATGGAATCATGCCCGTGACCATTTGGTCACCGAAGTCTCGCCGGCGACGAGATCCGGGTTGCTGCGTCCGGGCTCTTCGGCGGCAGCTAGTTAGGGCGCGCGAAAGAGCAAACGGGGAGGAAGCGGGGGCTCACCGAGCGGCACACACGGTGTCCCTTGGGGGTTTAGTAGCAGCAGAGGGCATCGCTGGAGTTGGTGAAAAGCGGCGGCGAAGCTTGTTGGAGCAGAGGAGGAAGATGGCGGCGTCGTGGGCGTTGCGGGGCTCGATCTAGCCATATAGTCGAAGCAGAGGAGCGAGGCAGAGCTGTTGGACTCATCGGAGAGGTGAACGGGCGACGGTGGTCGCGTCTACTGCGAGCGGCGGCGACGAAGGCGCTCGGCCATGGCGGAGAGCGAGGAGCGGCGAGGTGGATCTGAGGGGAGAGGGAGAGGCCGAGAGAGAGCGTGAGGTGAGTGGGAGATGGGATCGAGGAGGCGGGGGCACTGGCGATCTTATCCCCTCGGCGGGGACGGCCAGGTGGTGCGACGGGGACGCACCCATGTTCGTCCTGTTCATGGGGCGGTCGGAGGAACAGGGCGCGGGGAAGGAGGCGACAAGGGGGACGGGGGAGTGGGCCGACCCGGATGGGCCAGTTGGCTGGCTGGCTGTTGGCTAGTTGGGCCATTCGGCTCAGGGAGAGGGGGGGTTCTTTTCCTTTTTTGTTAGTTTTGTTTTCTGTTTTTGTGTTTTCTTTTCTTTTCTTTATTTTCTTTTCTGTTTTATTTAATTTATGGTATTTAATTATTTTATAAAAGTGTGTCTTCTACACCATAATTACTTATGTCATATTTGGCACTGTCCGAACATTTTTGTTTCAACTTTTGAAAACTTTGGATGGTTGTCACTAATTCATTTTTGAATTTGAAATGTTTTGAACTAACACGTGATTAGCAACAGTAACGGAGGTGACGTGGCATCATTTGCAGAGTTCCACTGTAGCATAATTATCCGGGCGTTATAGTGTCCCCTGTTACCATCGCACCAAGGCTACCTATTCGGGATCCCCCATCCCGAGATCTGCTGTATTTGACTCCAACACTAGTCCCTAGTACAACCAATTGCACATTGAGCAACCAAAGCACCGAGGACCATCCAAGTGCGAATCTATAGGGTCTGAAACCACCAAGGTCACGGAAAATTTCTTCCACGATGAACATGTTCCAAATGACATCATTTCCCATGAAACGCCACTTAACATATCCCTCGTGGCTAGGTTCTTTGCTCATCTTTGCCGAGTTGGATGTAAATGCTGATAAGTCTGGCAACCTGAAGAGTGAAACATAAACGACGAAAAACCTCATGATGTGAAGCTCGTAATAAAATTTATACAGGGAGCAAATTAGCAAGGGGAAATGTCGGTGCTGAAGGGAGAGTGGGAGCAGGACACAGTAATGTTTTCACTTTCAATTTCAGAAAAATTTCAGTACCAATCGAAATCATCAAAATTAAGTGAATTTTAGTGATTTTGGTTTGCTTTTTGCACAAAAGGCCGTAATATTTGCTTGACGTTAATTTATATGGACCACGCTACGCGTCGGCCGCCGAATCTTTTAAAAGCTCGACAATCATTCGACCTACAGCTATCTAGCATCCAGCATCGTCCTAATCACTGCAACAAGATTAGTGTTGCAGAATTCTTTGCTACAAAGCTTATGTTGCAGTAACCCGTTGCAATATAGGTGATATTGCAGATTTTTTTCTTTGCTATTTTTGCAGCATAGATGTTATTGCGGAAGAAAATTTTACAACACAGATGATGTTGCAGAAAATATTTGTAGCTTTTCTCGTCTTTATCTTTTTACAACATAGGGTGTTGTTACGGAAGATAATTTTGCAACACATGATGTTGCAGAAAAAATTGCGAAAAGAGACACACGCATCACAGGGAGTAGGCGGCGGATCACGCGCGTGCGATCCGCCGGCTGATGGCAAGCGTTTCCCATTAAATATTTGCGTTTTTTGAAGTTATTTTTGAAAAACACTTGAATCAACTCGTAGTGCTGAAATTACTGAAATATTTTAACCGGAAGGTAAATATTTTAGTGACTTTTGAAAATAATAAAATTCAGTGAATTTAATCGAAATCTGACTGAAAATGAAAACCATGGACACCGTACCGATGGGTAAAATATGAAGAAACTGAGCGAGCCGACAGGCTGGGTCTAACCGAACGCACAAGACCAGCCGGACCTTATCCGAAAACCTGCCCACCTTCAAATCGCCGTGGACGACCAAGGAGACGGCGGCCGTGGGCACAGGAGGGGAATCCGCATCCGGGGGGAACAAGAGCAGAGGAATCGGGAAGAGATCCGTGTTGGTGGTAACTGGTAAGCACCA
>NC_057801.1:523904340-523927857 GCF_018294505.1 Triticum aestivum
TCTCTGATTAAATAGATACTTATGTACCTAGAAATGATTTTTGGAAAAAATAAATAGCAAAATATGAGGTAGCTGCAGTTCAAATTTGATCCGCTTCCTCCTGAATCGCCGGAAATTTGTATTTTTTACCAGAGGTGGATCAAAACTTTTTACACCCAACCATTTGGTCAATTGTGCATTAAATATGGCCTAGTATTTTAGAAAAATGATTTGGTCCAATTTTGCAAGAATTATTTGGTAGGTCCTTCACAAAAACCCTCGTTTAGGGCACTCGAAAAATGGAAAATGGCTCTTTTGTGCAATGAAAGTGAAAACTCCCTTAGCCAACATTGTTTGGAATTCCAAGATGCACCCTTGTGCCCAATATGAGATCATTTGAACAAACTATGCCATGAATGTGGCCATAAGATTGATCATTTGGCTTGAAAGCCATGAATCTTAACGCATGACAGCTCATTTCTAAGAACACTTTTTTAAAATAATTTCCGTATAACAAGTTTATTATTTTTCCTGGAAACATGGTCACATATATTGACACAATGCGAAGGTTTTCCGATTTTTTGATTTTTTTTAAATTATGCCCGTTTCAAAATGCGGTCAAAACGACGGGCTTGACCGTTCCTAGCTAGTGGTTAAATCTTGGAATTTTTTTTGTGTTTCTCTGATTAAATAGATACTTATGTACCTATAAATGATTTTTGAAAAAAAAATAAAGAGCAAACTACGAGGTAGCTACAGTTCAAATTTGACCCGCTTCCAACTAAATCGGCAGGAATTTGTCTTTTTCACCAGGGGTGGATCAAAACTTTTTACACCCAACCATTTGGTAAATTGTGCATTAAATATGGCCTAGTATTTTAGAAAAATGATTTGGTCCAATTTTGCAAGAATTATTTGGTAGGTCCTTCACAAAAAACCCTCGTTTAGGGCACTCGAAAAATGGAAAATGGCTCTTTTGTGCAATGAAAGTGAAAACTCCCTTAGCCAACATTGTTTGGAATTCCAAGATGCACCCTTGTGCACAATATGAGATCATTTGAACAAACTACGCCATGAGTGTGGCCATAAGATTGATCATTTGGCTTGAAAGCCATGAATCTTAATGCATGACAGCTCATTTCTGAGAACACTTTTTTAAAATAATTGCCGTATTACAAGTTTTTTTCCAGGAAACTTGGTCACATATAATGACACAATACGAAGTTTTCCAATTTTTTGATTTTTTTTTGAAATTTTTATGCCCGTTTCAAAATGCGGCCAAAACGGCGGGGTTGACCTATCTTAGCTAGTGGTTGAATCTTGGAAAACTTTTGATGTTTCTCTGATTAAATAGATACTTATGTACCTATAAATGATTTTTGGAAAAAATAAATAGCAAACTATGATGTAGCTGCAGTTCAAATTTGATCTACTTCCAACTGAATCGGCGGAAATTTGTCTTTTTTACCAGGGGTGGATCAAAACTTTTTACACCCAACCATTTGGTCAATTGTGCATTAAATATGGCATAGTATTTTATAAAAATGATTTGGTCCAATTTTGCAACAATTATTTGGCAGGTCCTTCACAAAAAACCCTCGTTTAGGGCACTCGAAAAATGGAAAATGGCTCTTTTGTGCAATGAAAGTGAAAACTCCCTTAGCCAACATTGTTTGGAATTCAAAGACGCACCCTTGTGCACAATATGAGATCATTTGAACAAACTACGCCATGAATGTGGCCATAAGATTGATCATTTGGCTTGAAAGCCATGAATCTTAACGCATGACAGCTCATTTCTGAGAACACTTTTTTAAAATAATTGCCGTATTACAAGTTTATTTTTTTCCTGGAAACTTGGTCACATATAATGACACAATACGAAGGTTTTCCAATTTTTTGTTTTTTTTTGAAATTTTTATGCCCATTTCAAAATGCGGTCAAAACGGCGGGGTTGACCAATCTTAGCTAGTGGTTGAATCTTGTAAAAACTTTTGATGTTTCTCTGATTAAATAGATACTTATGTACCTAGAAATGATTTTTGGAAAAAATAAATAGCAAAATATGAGGTAGCTGCAGTTCAAATTTGATCCGCTTCCTCCTGAATCGCCGGAAATTTGTATTTTTTACCAGAGGTGGATCAAAACTTTTTACACCCAACCATTTGGTCAATTGTGCATTAAATATGGCCTAGTATTTTAGAAAAATGATTTGGTCCAATTTTGCAAGAATTATTTGGTAGGTCCTTCACAAAAACCCTCGTTTAGGGCACTCGAAAAATGGAAAATGGCTCTTTTGTGCAATGAAAGTGAAAACTCCCTTAGCCAACATTGTTTGGAATTCCAAGATGCACCCTTGTGCCCAATATGAGATCATTTGAACAAACTATGCCATGAATGTGGCCATAAGATTGATCATTTGGCTTGAAAGCCATGAATCTTAACGCATGACAGCTCATTTCTAAGAACACTTTTTTAAAATAATTTCCGTATAACAAGTTTATTATTTTTCCTGGAAACATGGTCACATATATTGACACAATGCGAAGGTTTTCCGATTTTTTGATTTTTTTTTAAATTATGCCCGTTTCAAAATGCGGTCAAAACGACGGGCTTGACCGTTCCTAGCTAGTGGTTGAATCTTGGAATTTTTTTTGTGTTTCTCTGATTAAATAGATACTTATGTACCTATAAATGATTTTTGAATAAAAATAAAGAGCAAACTACGAGGTAGCTACAGTTCAAATTTGACCCGCTTCCAACTGAATCGGCGGGAATTTGTCTTTTTCACCAGAGGTGGATGAAAACTTTTTACACCCAACCATTTGGTAAATTGTGCATTAAATATGGCCTAGTATTTTAGAAAAATGATTTGGTCCAATTTTGCAAGAATTATTTGGTAGGTCCTTCACAAAAAACCCTCGTTTAGGGCACTCGAAAAATGGAAAATGGCTCTTTTGTGCAATGAAAGTGAAAACTCCCTTAGCCAACATTGTTTGGAATTCCAAGATGCACCCTTGTGCACAATATGAGATCATTTGAACAAACTACGCCATGAGTGTGGCCATAAGATTGATCATTTGGCTTGAAAGCCATGAATCTTAATGCATGACAGCTCATTTCTGAGAACACTTTTTTAAAATAATTGCCGTATTACAAGTTTTTTTTCCAGGAAACTTGGTCACATATAATGACACAATACGAAGTTTTCCAATTTTTTGATTTTTTTTTGAAATTTTTATGCCCGTTTCAAAATGCGGCCAAAACGGCGGGGTTGACCTATCTTAGCTAGTGGTTGAATCTTGGAAAACTTTTGATGTTTCTCTGATTAAATAGATACTTATGTACCTATAAATGATTTTTGGAAAAAATAAATAGCAAACTATGATGTAGCTGCAGTTCAAATTTGATCTACTTCCAACTGAATCGGCGGAAATTTGTCTTTTTTACCAAGGGTGGATCAAAACTTTTTACACCCAACCATTTGGTCAATTGTGCATTAAATATGGCCTAGTATTTTATAAAAATGATTTGGTCCAATTTTGCAACAATTATTTGGCAGGTCCTTCACAAAAAACCCTCGTTTAGGGCACTCGAAAAGTGGAAAATGGCTCTTTTGTGCAATGAAAGTGAAAACTCCCTTAGCCAACATTGTTTGGAATTCAAAGACGCACCCTTGTGCACAATATGAGATCATTTGAACAAACTACGCCATGAATGTGGCCATAAGATTGATCATTTGGCTTGAAAGCCATGAATCTTAACGCATGACAGCTCATTTCTGAGAACACTTTTTTAAAATAATTGTCGTATTACAAGTTTATTTTTTTCCTGGAAACTTGGTCACATATAATGACACAATACGAAGGTTTTCCAATTTTTTGTTTTTTTTTGAAATTTTTATGCCCGTTTCAAAATGCGGTCAAAACGGCGGGGTTGACCAATCTTAGCTAGTGGTTGAATCTTGTAAAAACTTTTGATGTTTCTCTGATTAAATAGATACTTATGTACCTAGAAATGATTTTTGGAAAAAATAAATAGCAAAATATGAGGTAGCTACAGTTCAAATTTGATCCGCTTCCTCCTAAATCGCCGGAAATTTGTATTTTTTACCAGAGGTGGATCAAAACTTTTTACACCCAACCATTTGGTCAATTGTGCATTAAATATGGCCTAGTATTTTAGAAAAATGATTTGGTCCAATTTTGCAAGAATTATTTGGTAGGTCCTTCACAAAAACCCTCGTTTAGGGCACTCGAAAAATGGAAAATGGCTCTTTTGTGCAATGAAAGTGAAAACTCCCTTAGCCAACATTGTTTGGAATTCCAAGTTGCACCCTTGTGCCCAATATGAGATCATTTGAACAAACTATGCCATGAATGTGGCCATAAGATTGATCATTTGGCTTGAAAGCCATGAATCTTAACGCATGACAGCTCATTTCTAAGAACACTTTTTTAAAATAATTTCCGTATAACAAGTTTATTATTTTTCCTAGAAACATGGTCACATATATTGACACAATGCGAAGGTTTTCCGATTTTTTGATTTTTGTTTTAAATTATGCCCGTTTCAAAATGCGGTCAAAACGACGGGCTTGACCGTTCCTAGCTAGTGGTTGAATCTTGGAATTTTTTTGTGTTTCTCTGATTAAATAGATACTTATGTACCTATAAATTATTTTTGAAAAAAAATAAAGAGCAAACTACGAGGTAGCTACAGTTCAAATTTGACCCGCTTCCAACTGAATCGGCGGGAATTTGTCTTTTTCACCAGAGGTGGATCAAAACTTTTTACACCCAACCATTTGGTAAATTGTGCATTAAATATGGCCTAGTATTTTAGAAAAATGATTTGGTCCAATTTTGTAAGAATTATTTGGTAGGTCCTTCACAAAAAACCCTCGTTTAGGGCACTCGAAAAATGGAAAATGGCTCTTTTGTGCAATGAAAGTGAAAACTCCCTTAGCCAACATTGTTTGGAATTCCAAGATGCACCCTTGTGCACAATATGAGATCATTTGAACAAACTACGCCATGAGTGTGGCCATAAGATTGATCATTTGGCTTGAAAGCCATGAATCTTAATGCATGACAGCTCATTTCTGAGAACACTTTTTTAAAATAATTGCCGTATTACAAGTTTTTTTTCCAGGAAACTTGGTCACATATAATGACACAATACGAAGTTTTCCAATTTTTTGATTTTTTTTTGAAATTTTTATGCCCGTTTCAAAATGCGGCCAAAACGGCGGGGTTGACCTATCTTAGCTAGTGGTTGAATCTTGGAAAACTTTTGATGTTTCTCTGATTAAATAGATACTTATGTACCTATAAATGATTTTTGGAAAAAATAAATAGCAAACTATGATGTAGCTGCAGTTCAAATTTGATCCGCTTCCAACTAAATCGGCGGAAATTTGTCTTTTTTACCAGGGGTGGATCAAAACTTTTTACACCCAACCATTTGGTCAATTGTGCATTAAATATGGCCTAGTATTTTATAAAAATGATTTGGTCCAATTTTGCAACAATTATTTGGTAGGTCCTTCACAAAAAACCCTCGTTTAGGGCACTCGAAAAATGGAAAATGGCTCTTTTGTGCAATGAAAGTGTAAACTCCCTTAGCCAACATTGTTTGGAATTCCAAGATGCACCCTTGTGCACAATATGAGATCATTTGAAAAAATTACGCCATGAATGTGGCCATAAGATTGATCATTTGGCTTGAAAGCCATGAATCTTAACGCATGACAGCTCATTTCTGAGAACACTTTTTTAAAATAATTTCTGTATTACAAGTTTATTATTTTTCCTGGAAACATGGTCACATATATTGACACAATGCGAAGGTTTTCCCATTTTTTGATTTTTTTTAAATTATGCCCGTTTCAAAATGTGGTCAAAACGGCGGGCTTGACCGTTCCTAGCTAGTGGTTGAATGTTGGAATTTTTTTGGTGTTTCTTTGATTAAATAGATACTTATGTACCTAGAAATGATTTCTGAAAAAAATAAAGAGCAAACTACGAGGTAGCTACAGTTCAAATTTGACCCGCTTCCAACTAAATCGGCGAGAATTTGTCTTTTTCACCAGAGGTGGATCAAAACTTTTTACACCCAACCATTTGGTCAATTGTGCACTAAATATGTCCTAGTATTTTAGAAAATTGATTTGGTACAATTTTTCAACAAATATATGGTAGGTCCTTCACAAAAAACCTCATTTCGGGCACTCGAAAAATGGAAATTTGTTTTTTCGTCCAATGAAAAGGAAAAAGTCCTTAGGCAACATTGTTTGCCATTCACCCTAGACACTAGATCATATATAATGACATAATGCAAAGGCTTTCCATTTTTTTGATTTCTTTAATTCTTTATGCCAATTTCAAAACGCGGTTAAAACCATGGGCATAACCCTTCGTAGCTGCGGGTGGAATATTACAAAACTCATAGTGTTCTGTGATGAAACATATACATGTGTACCTAAAAATGTTTTTTGGAAAAAACAATGAGCAAACTATGAAGTTGTTGTTGTTTAAATTTTACCCGGTTCCTCTTGATTTGGTACAAGTTGGTTTAAATCGCAAAAAAGGCTAGAACGATCGGAAATGCATACAAGTTGATTATCATCCATAAAATGTGGTATAACTTGAGTGAAAATTTTAGTGGTTACATTTTGCAAAATATTATTGATAGTTGCTTCATAAACCCCTTTGTTTTTAGCACTTAGGGACTATATTTTAAACCACACCCGGAATCTCCAACCAATCGAAACATCTCCCCGGGATCACCCTACCTTAGCCGATCTGAACCGTCCGATCATCCCGGATCCAACGGCACACTTGACCCCCCTCACCGTCTCACCCAACTAACCCTAACACAACCCGCACCACTCGTCCTCTCGTCCCCCTCTCTCCTACGCACCCACAGCCGCCGCCCTCCCCCTCCCTCAGATCTCGATCCGCCGCCCCCCCCAAACTCACCGGCCGAGCTCCTCCTCCACAAGATCCGGAATGGGGCCGGATCCGGATGTCCATGTCGTCATCCTCACCGGCCGCCAGCACCGCCGCGCCCGCGGCTGCGGCTACGCTGCACCAGGCTGGGCCGTGGTACGCGGTGCCGGACCTCAGCCTCCGCGACCACCGCGTCGTCGTCCCGCTCGACCACTCCTCCCCCTCCGCGCCGCACATCACCGTCTTCATCCGCGAGGTCGTCGCAGGTACATCCCGCTTGCTCCCCCCCCTCTCCGCCCACGGTCATGGGGTTAGGGGATAAGATGGCCCTGCACATCCGCTGCGGGGTCAATGGGCAGGTTTCAAGTAGAATCTTGCGTACACGTTTGATCGCTCCCCTTTGAATTTTCAATCCTCTTTCAGAGGCACGATACATCCTGCAATTTTCCTGGAGACCAGGAATCTGTACTGTATTATACTCCGTATATAGCTTAGGAAGTATAGGAAGGAGAGCCCTTTGCATCGTCCGCTAGCACTATCATGCTAAAACGCACAATTCCAGCTTGGTTTATTGAATCCTTGGTAACGCGATCCTATTTGTGCATCCAACAATCTTAGTGTAGAAATGTGATGATGCAGTGGATCGGGTGAGGCTTTTTTGTGTAATTCGCTTCACCCACAAGTATTTTCTGTGGCCCTCAAATTTGCTCACGGCTCTGAGGTAGTGAGGTGCTGTCTGACTGGCTGGTAGCTGCTAGCTTTTTCTCAGCACAGAATCTATAGTGTCTTTCCCTTTCATAAGGCTAGTTATAAATTTATATCTGGCACAGGGAAAGCAGGAATGGATCAGAATCTGATCGGCTATTTGTCAAGGAGTACTGCTGCATATCAACAACCAGTGCTTAGCTCTGTATGGTGGTTGTTGCTTCGTTGAATTGCTTGGTGTTGCTGTAGCCATAGTAGCCAGTGCTACTGTTTCCATAATCGATGCTTACTAAAAGATCATGATCGTGCAAAAGCTGATTAACAGATTAGGCACAAACATTATGTGTTAAGAGGGCCCTGTAGTTATATTTTGGCTGCCTTTTGCTCCTTCATTTATGTGTGTCTGAAAATCAATACAACTGACATGCTTTACTTCTTCCACGTGTAGTGATTGCTAAAAATGACAGGGATGAGATCCACTACCAAGAATGATGCATAGCTTAACTGCTGTCGTAGTTGACTTCTAACAGGGAATACCTTTCTAGACTCCAACCTTCATAGTTCTCGTTGATTCGTCTTGTTAGCAACTGAGTAGCTTTTTTGCATACTTCTATCAACAGCTCAATGCCATCAATTTTTTTGCTGTTCTTCTTTGTTATACAACATCTGTTATACATCATACAGTGCCGAGCTCAGCATACACCAACCATTGTACAAACATATCATGATTGATAGGAAATTTTTGAACCTGCAGTATGTCACCTTATTTTCTAGATGGGCAATAGATGTCGTCGTACTGTACTATAATAGTGTCTTATTGGCTTTCAGTTTGTTTGGCCTTGTACAATGCTTGCACTAGAAATGTTGAAAAATCTGTTTTGCCGTATGATTACAATTGCATTAGTATTATTGGATCTGTTAATCAATGCCTACATGTTAGATCAGCTTGATTTTGAGATGCAGCGAGACTCTGATGTTTCTGAATTCTGCTTTGAGAGCATGTCTACATCAGTACAACTTTGCATGCATATTTTATTGACTAGATATATACATGTGCAAAATAAGTGCCTGATCAAAATTAATAGGGGGGAAATAATATAAATAGCATTTCTGAATGTGTATTTCCTTTGATTCCATAGGCTTAACCTGTAAGCTATAAAAACTGTGAATCGGTCTGTGGGAAACTGGGCATATTGGGTTAGTAAATATAGAACTGTAGACATGTAGAAACTTGGTAGTACCTACACAGTGAAGTTTAGTTGGTAGTACCTACACATGGAATGATTACTACTAATTAATGAAGGGAGCAGACTTCTTCACATAAAGGAAGACATGTCTATTTTAATAATAGTGTTCTTGATCTGACCTCATACACCTTTTTTTAGTAATATAAGCAAATAAAATAAGATTGTTTGCATACAATAAGATTGGTGATGCTGGATCTTGAGTTCAATCCATTACTGGGATTCTTGTTGTTTGTCTTTGAACAATGCTTGCGTTTTAGCTACTGCCACTTTGAGCTGCTGTACCTTGTAGTTATCAATTCCAACTGGGTTTATATATTGCATTTCTGGAGCAGTCGATCGACATTTATGAGTTTTTTTGTTATATAAGATGAACAATGCCTAATATTTTCTAAAATATTGTCTTTGGGGGCCATGACAATGCTAATGTTCTGTTCTTCTTTTCAGCCTTGCATGTGTACAATTTCTTCTTGATATGCTTCAATTTTAAACTGTATAGTACATGGTAAATGGAATTGGGATGGTTATGTCCTGGTTGTCATGAGAATATGTTACTGCTGCTTTTGTTATTTATCGCCTTCCCTATGTACAGTTTATCCCTGGTATGCTTCCCTGTTACTACTATATCATCATGGCAAAGCGAACATCTCATTGTGCTATTTTTCATTTCAGAAGTCAGCCTCCGGCCATGGCGGATCTACAGACGCCACTGGTGCAACCAAAGAGGAAGAAGGTTCTGGTGGACTACCTGCTACGGTTGATTCAGCTTGTGCGGATAGGAGGTGGATGCCCGCACGGATCCGACGTCTTCGACCTTGGCATCCACAAGGAGGAGCGGCGACAATTACATACCAAACCATGGGGCAGCAACAATTCACGGTTGAGCCTCCCTCTACCTCTCTCATGTTCCTTGATTTTGCTGCTGCTCTAATTCACTTTCACTTGACTGAATCTAGTGCTACTGCTGTCAGTCCCTAGTCCCTAGCGCTACTAGTCCCTTGTGCTACTGCTCTAAATTCACTTGCATGTTTGACTAAATTCACTTGGTATTGCACTACTTGCCAAATTGAGTTGCTTTCTTGCTGCCAGAAAAAGTCAGTACTCCCTACTGTTGAATCAGTATTTACATGCTTGCAAATATTGGTCTGAATCTGCGATGCTCCCTAAAGTTGACTAAATCTCATGGAGTAGATTTCATTTTACCAATTGGTCTGAATCTATTTATACGCTTTACTGAATTTTGCTTGGTGTTGTCGTCGTCGGACTCTCATGCTAAATCAGTTGGACAGTACATTCTTTGCCAATTCATTTTATCAATTCATGCTGAATTGTTGTTTAGTTGTAATTCCTTTTACTGTCCCATGCACAAGTGATACTCATGTCCAGCCAAATGATATCTTGTGCTTTCCAAAGTGATATGTACCCAACAGCTTATATACGTATTTTGTTCTTAACTGTAGATTTCCTCTCACAGTAGCTCCATGCAAAAGAAGGTTGAAAGGAGAAGTAGAGTTTGTGTCTGCTATAGAAGGACTGAAGGAGGTCCATGTTGAAGAAGGTTGATAGAAGCAGTAGAGCTTGTAATACTGTCATTGCCATTGTATTTGTGTTGTATGACGTATCCGTGTTTACCCACAAAAAATGTATTCACGTTGTAATACCGTGATTGCCATTCTGGCTACTATTTCAAGCAGTGTATATTGCCAGTGCTGATTTAGATATTGGTTCTTATTTACTATGAAATGAAATCTAAAGAACTTGACCCTGACAACCGGGTCCCATTACTAGAAACTGACAAGTGGGACCAATCTTCTGAGAAAAAGAAAAACTGAAACTCTTGGGACACATGTAAAACAGTGGAAAATAAAATGGCAAAAAATAAAATATTATATGCTATAAAAGGCCGCATCTAGAAATAAAAAGGCCGAATTGCTGGGCCAGCCCATGTAGCTAGCAAAAATTAATAGGAAAAATAAATATTAAAAAGGCCGAATTAATGGGCTCGGCCCATGTAGAAAACCGAATTGGACCGGGCTGATTCTTGTGCCACATCAGCTTGCCATGCTGGATGCCTACGTGGTCTGGGGAGGTAGCTTCTGACCAAAACGCCACAGTAGACATATTTTGGTCATAAACGTCTACGACCATTCCAGAAGAAAGGTAAAAAATGTCAGTTTACGACGACCAACTTTTGACCTTCTGTTTTTGGTCACAAAAAAGTCACAAATGGAAAAAGTGACAATTCAGTGACCAATAGTGGTGGTCACATGTTGACATATTTCTTGTAGTGATTGCTTGAGTTTATCCCTCTACATCATGTCATCTTTCTTAATGCATTACTCTATTCTTATGAACTTAATACTCTAGATGCAAGAAGGAGTCGGTCGATGTGAGGAGTAATAGTAGTAGATGCCGAATCGTTTCGATCTACTTGTTGTGGACGTGATGCCTATATACATGATCATGCCTAGATATTCTCATAACTATACACTTTCCTATCAATTGCTCGACAGTAATTTTTTCACCCACAGTAATACTTATGCTATCTTGAGAGAAGCCGCTAGTGAAGCCTATGGCCCCTGGGTCTATCTTTTATCATATAAGTTTCCAATCTATCTTTTATTTGCAATCTTTACTTTACAATCTATATCATAAAAATACCAAAAATATTTATCGTATCATATTATCTCTATCAGATCTCACTTTTGCAAGTTTCCGTGAAGGGATTGACAACCCCTTTATCGCGTTGGTTGCGAGGTTCTTGTTTGTTTGTGTAGGTGCATAGGTCTTTTGAGGAGCCTCCTACTGGATTGATACCTTGGTTCTCAACAACTAAGAGAAATACTTACGCTACTTTGTTGCATCACCCTTTCCTCTTCAAGAGAAAACCAACGCAGTGCTCAAGAGGTAGCAAGAAGGATTTCTGGCGCCGTTGCCGGGGAGGTATTTGCTGAAGTCAAGACATACCAAGTACCCATCACAAACTTATCTCCCTCGCATTACATTATTTGCCATTTGCCTCATGTTTTCCTCCCCACTTCACCCTTGCCATTTTATTTGCCTCTCTCTTTCGCTTGCCTTTTGTGTGCTTGTGTGTTGGATTGCTTGTCACGATGGCTCAAGATAATACCAAATTGTATGATTTTTTCAATACCAATAATAATGATTTCCTTAGCACTTCGATTGCACTTCTTAATAATGCTAAATCTTGCAAAATCAATGCTGCTTTGTTGAATCTTGTTATGAAGTCAATTCTCCGGCCTTCCTAGTGAAGATGCCGCTACTCATCTAAACAACTTTGTTGATTTGTGTGATATGCAATAGAAGAAATTAATGTTTTGAGTGGAAAGATGGATGAACTTATGAAATTGTTTGCTACTAAGAGTGCTCCTATTGATCCTAATCATATGCCTTTGTCTACTTTGATTGAGAACAATAACGAATCTATGGATGTGAATTTTGTTGGTAGGAATAATTTTGGTAACAACGCGTATAGAGGAAACTTTAATCCTAGGCCGTTTCCTAGTAATTCCTCTAATAGTTATGGTAATTCCTACAACAACTCTTATGGAAATTTTAATAAGATGCCCTCTGATTTTGAGAATAGTGTTAAAGAATTGATGATCTCTCAAAAGAATTTCAATGCTTTGCTTGAAGAAAAATTGCTTAAAGTTGATGAATTGGCTAGAAACGTTGATAGACTCTCTCTTGATGTTGATTCCTTGAAACTTAGATCTATTCCACCTAAGCATGATATCAATGAGTCTCTCAAAGCCATGAGAATTTCCATTGATGAGTGCAAAGAAAGAACCGCTAGGATGCGTGCTAATAAAGATTGCTTTGTAAGAGCGTGTTCTGCTAGTTTCCATGAAAATAATGATGAAGCTCTAAAAGTTATTGATGTGTCCCCTATTAAATCTTTTTTTTGCAATATGAATCTTGATAATGATGGGACATGAGATGATTCAACTTTAGTTAAAAGGCGTCCCAATGATTCAGAGTTTTTAGATCTTGATGCTAGAATTGGTAAAAGTGGGATTGGAGAGGTCAAAACTTTACTTAGCAATGAACCCACTATTTTGGATTAGAAGGAATTTAATTATGATAATTGTTCTTTAATAGATTGTATTTCCTTGTTGCAATCCGTGTTGAATTCTCCACATGCTTATAGTCAAAATAAAGCTTTCACCAAACATATTGTTGATGCTTTGATGCAATCTTATGAGGAAAAACTTGACCTGGAAGTTTCTATACCTAGAAAATCTTATGATGAGTGGGAACCTAGTATAAAAATTAAAATTAAAGATCAAGAATGCTATGCTTTATGTGATTTGGGTGCTAGTGTTTCCACGATTCCGAAAACTTTATGTGATGTGCTAGGTTTCCATGATTTTGATGATTGCTCATTAAACTTGCACCTTGCGGATTCCACCATTAAGAAACCTATGGGAAGGATCTATGATGTTCTTATTGTTGCAAATAGGAATTATGTGCTCGTAGATTTTATCGTTCTTGATATAGATTGTAATCTTTCATGTCCTATTATTCTTGGTAGACCTTTCCTTAGAACTATTGGTGCAATTATTGATATGAAGGAAGGGAATATTAGATTCGAATTTCCATTGAGGAAAGGCATGGAACACTTTCCAAGAAATAAAGTCAAATTACCTTATGAATCTATTATGCGAGCCACTTATGAATTGAATGCCAAAGATGGCAATAGTTAGATCTATTCTCGCTTTTATGCCTAGCTAGGGGCGTTAAACGATAGCGCTGGTTGGGAGACAACCCAATTTTATTTTAGTCTCTTGCTATTTGCTTCTGTTTAGTAATAAATATTTCATATAGCTTCTGTTTGGATGTGGTTTTGTGTTTTAATTAGTGTTTGTGCCAAGTAGAACCTATAGGATAACCTAAGGTGATAGTTAATTTGATTCTGCTGAAAAACCGAAACTTTTGCACGCACGAGAATAATTTGAGTAAATAACATAAACGTGATTTTGCATTGATTCGTTTTGTAGTAGATCAATAGACAAATTTCCCAGGACTTCCTATTTTGGTAGGATTTTCAGAGTTCCAGAAGTATTCGAAAGTTATAGATTGCTGCAGAGTGTTCTGTTTTTGACAGATTCTGTTTTTCGTGTGTTGTTTGCTTATTTTGATGAATCTATGTCTAGTATCGGGGGTTATGAATCATAGAGAAGTTGGAATACAGTAGGTTTAACACCAATATAAATAAAGAATGAGTTCACTATAGTACCTTATGTGGTGGGTTTTCTTTCTTGCACTAACGGAGCTTATGAGATTTCCTGTTGAGTTTTGTGTTGTGAAGTTTTCAAGTTTTGGGTAAAGATTTGATGTACTATGGAATAAGGAGTGGCAAGAGCCCAAGTTTTGGGATGCCCATGGCACCCCAAGATATTCAAGGATAACCAAAATCCTAAGCTTGGGGATGCCCCGGAAGGCATCCCCTCTTTCGTCTTCGTCTATCGGTAACTTTACTTGGAGCTATATTTTTATTCGCCACATGATATGTGTTTTGCTTGGAGCGTCTTGTATGATATGAGAATTTGCTTTTTAGTTTACCACAATCATCCTTGTTGTACACACCTTTTGGGAGATACACACTTGATTTGGAATTTATTAGAATACTCTATGTGCTTCACTTATATCTTTTGAGCTAGATAATTTTGCTCTAGTGCTTCAGTTATATCTTTTAGAGAATGGCGGTGGCTTTATTTTTTAGAAATTGTTGATCTCTCATGCTACACATATATCATTTTGAGAGTCTTTTAGAACAGCATGGTATTTGCTATGGTTATAAGATTGGTCCTAGAATGATGAGCATCCAAGTTGGGTATAATAAAAACTATCATAGGAAGTGAATTGGATGCTATGATCAATTTGATGATTGATAAATGTTTTGAGATATAGAGGTGGTGATATTAGAGCCATGCTAGTTGGGTAATTGGGAATTTAAAGAATACTTGTGTTGAAGTTGGCAAGTCCCGTAGCATGCACGTATGGTGAAAGTTGTGTAACAAATCTGTTGCATGGGGTGCTCTTTTGATTGCCTTCCTTATGTGTGGAGGCCGGGATCGCGCGATGGTTAACTTCTACTAACCCTTCCCCTAGGAGCATGCGTAGTAGTACTTTGCTTCGAGGGCTAATAAAACTTTTGCCATAAGTATATGAGTTCTTTATGACTAATTTGAGCCCATGTATTATACGCACTCTTACCTTTCCATCATTGCTAGGCTCTTCGGTACCATGCATTGCCCTTTCTCACCTTGAGAGTTGGTGCAAACTTCGCCGGTGCATCCAAACCCCGTGATACGATACGCTCTATCACACATAAACCTCCTTATATCTTCCTCAAAATAGCCACCATACCTACCTATTATGGTATTTCCATAGCCATTCCGAAATATATTGCCATGCAACTTTCCACCGTTCCGTTAATCATGACACGCATCATCATTGTCATATTGCCTTGCATGATCATGTATTTGACATTGTATTTGTGGCAAAGCCACCTTCATAATTTTTCATACATGTCACTCTTGATTCATGGCTCATCCTGGTACACCGCCGGAGGCATTCATATAGAGTCATGTCTTGTTCTAGTTTTGAGTTGTAATTCATGAGTTGTAAATAAATAGAAGTGGGATGATCATCATTATTAGAGCATTGTCCCTTATAAAAAAAGAAAAAAGGACAAAGAAAAGAAAGAGAAAGGCCAAAGAAAAAAAGAAAAAAAGAAAGGCCCACATAAAAAAAGAAGGAAATAAAAAAGGGGACAATGTTACTATCTTTTTCCACACTTGTGCTTCAAAGTAGCACCATGTTCTTCATATAGAGAGTCTCTTATGTTGTCACTTTCATATACTAGTGGGAATTTTTCATTATAGACCTTGGCTTGTATATTCCAACGATGGGCTTCCTCAAAATGCCCTAGGTCTTCGTGAGCAAGCAAGTTGGATGCACACCCATCAGTTTCTTTTGTTGAACTTCCATACATTTATAGCTCTAGTGCATCCGTTGCATGGCAATTCCTCCTCCTCATGTTGACATCAATTGATGGGCATCTCCATAGCCCGTTGATTAGCCTCATCAACGTGAGACTTTCTTCTTCTTTTGTCCTCTCCACACAACCTCCATCATCATATTCTATTCCACCCATAGTGCTATATCCATGGCTCACACTCATGTATTGCGTGAGAGTTGAAAAAAAAGCTGAAGCGCGTTAAAAAGTGTGAACCAATTGCTTGGCTAAAACCGGGGTTGTTCTTGATGGGAGTATTTTGTGTGATGAAAATGAAACATAGCCTAAATATATGATTTTGTAGGGATGAACCTTCTAATGCCATGTTATTTTGAGAAGACATGATTGCCTTGTTAGTATGCTTCAAGTATTACTACTTCTTATGTCAATATGAACTTTTATTTTTAATCATTTGGATCAGAACATTCATGACACAATAAAGAAAATTACATTGAGAATTATGCTAGGTAGCATTCCACATCAAAAATTCTGTTTTTATTATTTACCTACTCGAGGACGAGTAGGAATTAAGCCTGGCGATGCTTGATACGTCTCCAACGTACCTATAATTTTTGATTGTTCCATGGAATTATATTACCCGTTTTGGATGTTTATGTGCTTTACTTTACACTTTTATATAATTTTTGGGACTAACCTACTAACGGGAGGCCCAGCCCGAATTCCTGTTTTTTTGCCTGTTTCAGTGTTTCAAAGAAAAGGAATATCAAACGGAGTCCAAATGGAATGAAACCTTCAGGAGCGATCTTTCTGGAACAAACGCAATCCAGGAGACTTGGAGTGGACATCAAGTAGCAAACGAGTCGGCCACGAGGGTGCCCGGCGCGCCCTAGGGGGGTGGGCGCGCCCCCACCCTCGTGGGCCCCTCGTGGCTCAACGGACCTACTTCTTCCTCCTATATATATCCACGTACCCTGAAAACATCCAGGAGCACCACAAAAACCTAATTCCACCCCCGCAACCTTCTGTATCCACGAGATCCCATTTTGGAGCCTTCGTCGGCGCTCCGCCGGAGGGGGAATCGACCATGGAGGGCCTCTACATCATCTCCAAGGCCTCTCGGATGAGTTGTGAGTAGTTTACCACAGACCTTCGGGTCCATTGTTATTAGCTAGATGGCTTCTTCTATCTCTTTGAATCACAATGCCGAGTTCTCCTCGATCTTCTTGGAGATCTATTCGATCTAACTCTTTTTGCGGTGTGTTTGTCGAGATCCGATGAATTGTGGGTTTATAATCAAGTCTATCTATGAGAAATAGTTGAATCTTCTCTGAATTCTTTTATGCGTGATTGATTATCTTTGCAAGTCTCTTCGAGTTATCAGTTTGGTTTGGTCTACTAGATTGATCTTTCTTGCAATAGGAGAAGTGCTTAGTTTTGGGTTCAATCTTGCGGTGTACTTTCCCAGTGATAGCAGGGGCAGCAAGGCACGTATTGTATTGTTGCCATCGAGGATAAAACGACGGGGTATATATCATATCACTTGAGTTTATCCCTCTACATCATGTCATCTTTCTTAATGCGTTACTTTGTTCTTATGAACTTAATACCCTAGATGCAGGCAGGAGTCGGTCAATGTGTGGAGTAATAGTAGTAGATGCAGAATCGTTTCAATCTACCTGTTGCGGACGTGATGCATATATACATGATCATGCCTAGATATTCTCATAACTATGCACTTTTCTACCAATTGCTCGACAGTAATTTGTTCACCCACCGTAATACTTATGCTATCTTGAGAGAAGCCACTAGTGAAGCATATGGCCCCCGGATCTATCTTTTATCATATAACTTTCCAATCTATCTTTTATTTGCAATCTTTACTTTCCAATCTATATCATAAAAATACCAAAAATATTTATCTTATCATATTATCTGTATCAGATCTCACTTTTGCAAGTTTCCGTGAAGGGATTGACAACCCCTTTATCACGTTGGTTGTGAGGTTCTTGCTTGTTTGTGTAAGTGCGTGGGACTTTTGATGAGCCTCCTACTGGATTGATACCTTGGTTCTCAACAACTGAGGGAAATACTTACGCTACTTTGCTGCATCACCCTTTCCTCTACAAGGGAAAACCAATGCAGTGCTCAATAGGTAGCAGTGCAGCTCTGGATTTCTTGCTCTTGTCGGTGGATCTTTCTGGCACGTCCTCGATGGGAGCACAACATGCGCTTGCCGGAGTGGGTGCGAGAGGTCTCGCCGGTCTTCTTCCCTCCCGGGGCTTCAGCGGCAGGAGCAAGTGCCTTGGTGGCAGCTGCTGCAACTACTTCCTGGTAGAGTTGGTCAGCGTAGATCAGTGCATCCGTCTTGTCGGAGGGGACGGTGATGATGTTCATTGGCCCAGGCATCTTCAGCGTGTTGTAGGCATAATGTGACGCCGCCATGAACTTGGCCAGCACCGGGCGGCCGAGGATCCCGTTGTAGGTGCAAGGGGATCTCGGCCACATCTAAGACAATCCTCTCTGTCTTGTAGTTCAACTCGCCTCCAAACGTCACAGGCAGTGTGACCTTACCCTTCGGCTGACTCCTTCCTGGGTTGACCCCTTGAAATGTGCACGTCTCTTCGAGGCGCCATCAGGAATCTGCAGCCTTTCGACCACAACAGGCGAGATCAAGTTCAGACCGGCCCCGCCGTTAACTCGCATATTCGTCACCTTGAGGTTGTGGATCGTTGGTGAAACCAACAACGGCAAACACCTGATCGCAGTAGTGCGATCAGGGTGGTCCTCGGTGTCAAAGATGATAGGTGTGTTGGACCACTTCAGTGGCTTCCACGCGTCGAGCGATGGCTCCACCGCTATGGTCTCACGCGCCCACTGCTTGAGTTAGCGGTGAGAGGTGTGCAGCGAGGCACCACCGTCTATGCACATGGCATCCGTAGCTTTCTAGAACTCGTGGTCGCCGGACTTGTCGTCCTTGTTATGATCATCGTCTTCCTGCTTCTTGTCGCGGCCCCGGGCAGACATCTCTTGCTGGTTATCCTTGCCGCGGCGGCCTCCTTGGCCGCCACGCTTCTTGCCGGATCCCTCGACACCATCCTGGCCTTTCTCCTTGTCCCGCCTCTAGTACTCAGCTATTTGCTTCTCAGCAAGCAGCTCAACTTGTTGGCAGTTTTGGAGGTCGTGGCCCTTGGTGTGGTGGATCTTGCAATTCTGGTTGTTGGAGCTTCCTGGCTTGTCGGCAGCCGCCAAGCCTAGCAAGCGGCACACTCGGCAACTTCCTTGCCGGGGTCGCTTGCCTTGGCCTTCTTCGCAGTGCTGGTGTCATCGGACCCCTCGATGGCAAGCACAGTCTTGCCCTTGCACTTTCTGTTATGATGCTGGCCCTTCTTTGTCGGGGCGGTGGTGTCATCGTCCATGCAGTCGGTTTCTGCACCGGCATCCTTGCCGGGGTACTTCCTTCCCTCTTCAGCTCGAGCGCACCTTTTAGCCAGAACATAAAGTTCGGCCACATCTTTGACCTTGTTCATCGCCAGCTCCTCACGCATCTTGCGGTTACGCACATTCTGATGGAATGCGCTGATCATGGTGGCAGGGTGAACGTCTGGGATGTTGTACTACACCCGGTTGAACCTTTGGATATACTTGCGCAGGTTTTCACCTTCCTTCTGGGGGATGATATGCAAATTGCTTTCCTGGCCATGAGCTTGATGGCCTCCAGTGAAGGCGCCAACAAACTCATGACACATATCCGACCAACAAGAAATGGAATCCACCGGCAAGTGCATCAACCATGACATAACATTGGGCTTGAGTGCCAACGGGAAGTAATTGTCAAGCACCTTGTCATTGCGGGCTCCAGCAGCTTGCATCGCAAAGGTGTAGATGTTGAGGAACTCCGACGGGTGAGTCTTGCCGTTGTACTTCTCACCAACGTCGGGCTTGAATGTGCGGCGGGAGGGCCACTGGAACTGCTGCAGCTCACGGGTAAAGGTTGGGCAACCCACCTCGTTAGGTAGGCCACCGTAGCCTCCCGGTGCCGGGTGATCCATAGTGGGCCCTGCCCGCCTATCTAACTGGTGGCACACATCATGCTGGCGCTCGTTGGTGGTTCGAGCGTCTTCAAGGGCTCGCTCC
This sequence comes from Triticum aestivum, assembly GCF_018294505.1. NCBI lineage: Eukaryota > Viridiplantae > Streptophyta > Magnoliopsida > Poales > Poaceae > Triticum > Triticum aestivum. The sequence goes on from NC_057801.1 coordinate 523,924,362, forward strand.
TGAAGAACTTGACGCTAATCGTGATGGGTCCATAGGTCGGACGATGCTATGGAAATATTATCACAAGCATCATCACGACAGATCGACAGCCGCAGTGGATGACATGGGGGAGGAGAGTGCACCGTGGATGCATCACCCCCGTCCCTTCCACTGCTGACATGTGGTGGTTCGATGGAGCAGCGGCGTACAGGCCCTGCTGGTCGTGGCTCATCTTTGTTGGTGATGCCAACGAGGCTCCGGACGGTGGCTCTCCACTCGTCGAGCTTCTCTGAAGCAGGAGGAAAGTCAAGCAGCAGCTGTGTGTGCGCCAAAGCATCTGTTGGCGTGGGCGGTGGCAAGAGCTGCGTGGACCGTGGTGCGCTTCGACTTCTAACCACGTTAGAAGGAGCTCTACCACAGCCCTGCGGCGGCACGCCATTTTCGCCAGTACTTCAACGTGCATGCTGACCTCCTTCGTCCTACGAAGGGTGCACTGGACTCTTCCCAGGTCGGCGCCCGGGGTCACCAGCGTGGTGACGCTGCTCGTCGCGCACGACTTGGGAAGAGCGCGTCGTGGGCGCCGGCGCAGGCGTGTTGGAGGTCGCCGCGCCGCCGGTGGGTGGCATGGCACCGCCCCTGGAGGGCCCCGCGCCGCCTGCGGGGGGCCCAACTCTGTCTCTGGAATTTGCGGTGTGCGGCCCGTCGTCCGCACACGAACAACGCCGCTCGCCAGGTCTGGACTGCCAGGGTGACGTGGGTGTTCACGGGTCGCGCCTCGGGTTCTGTCCGCGACCGGCCCGCTACTAGCCCGCACCGGTATGGGCAGTGCGGCTACGGATGAACCGATTGTCGTCGTCGTCTTCCTCTTGGGAGCCATGGCGATGAAGAATTGCTAAACTAGCTACTAGACCATATTTTCACAACTGCGTCCCCTACCTGGCGCGCCAAAGATGTCGGTGAGAAAGACACCTATCAGATCAATGGGGTCCCTACTGTGGTCGGCGGGCGCGGGGTTGCGAGAAGAGCAGGTCTAAGAGCCAGCACAAGGGTCCTTTACCCAGGTTTGGGCCGCGGTGATCGCGTAATACCCTAATACTTCTTTAGTGTGTATATGAATATTCTGGAGCTAGCTATCAAGCATGACTTGCTCAAAGAGCCAAATCCCTCTCCAGTATGCCTCGGGACTCCTTTTATAGTCGAAGGAGGCGCCACAATGGCACACATGAGGTGGAAAGGGTACAGTGTACAAGCTTATCCCTTCTCATAATGGGACAAGATGCATTAAATGCGCCCCTGAGGTGTCCCCTCGCTTTATTGCCGCCTTGCCTTGCTTCGACACGCATCCAGGCCAGCGAGGCAGGCGGCACCATGTAGGCGGACAGGCTGCTGAGGTGGCACGGTGGCTGCGTCTTCACGAAGATCTACATGCCACCACGCAGGTGCTTGCTGAGTTGGCCTTGGGACCGCACGTCGCCACGCAGGTGCTCGCCTGGCTGGCTGGGCTGGCAGCTGCATGAGACCGGCGGTGGGGTCTTAGTGCGCGCGGGCCTGGCCGTGGCCCTGCTGATGTCCTTGGCAAGGGTCTTGCCGGGGGCCCCGGCAAGGGTCTTGTCGTGGCACCGCGGTCATCCCCGGCAAGATGTTGCCGGAGGTCTCGTCTTCTGGTCCTCATCTAATATTGTGTGTGAATGATCTTCACAAAGATTTGCATGCCACCATGGAGGTGCCTCCCGAGCCTTGGTTCCAATGTCGCCGATGATGTTGGAAACCTCAAGCTCAAGAGTGGCACGCTCTGCTGGTGTTGGGCAAGTTGCCCCTGTAAGGCCATTGCCGGGGTCGTGGAGGCCGCCCCGGCAAGGGTCTTGCCGGGGGAGTCCACCGCCCTCTTGCTCTTCATGTCTCTGTCTTGGCGTTGGTTTGATCGTCTTGTGGCTTCCGCTTCCCTCCTTTTCCCTGCTAAGTGTGGCCGTGGCCGTGGCTCTGACTGCCCGTGCACAGGTAAAGGGGTACAAGGTAGAACCCTACTTCTGTGAGCTGACATTAATTAACCATGCTCTAAAAAGGTGGACCAACTTTGGCTATAGTAGTATTGTACTAGATTAGTAGGTGACCTTGCTCTTGGCTCTTCTCCTCTTCCGGAAGTCAAACAATAATGATGGTACTACTGTAGTACTTCGGGCAATCTAACACCAAATGAACTGCTGCAAGTCCACCGCTTGTAAGCAAAAGTTTCTCCTCGTGCTGTGAGCCACCGCGCATGCGTTGGCGATGGAGAAGGCGTAGTAATCAAGCTTCTCATCGATTTGATGGGACACATCAAAGTTATTTAGTACTCTCTTCAAAAAGGGCCGACCATGTCCATGGCTACCATCCCGTGCTCTATCATTGAGTACGTGGACTATTCACGTGCCATCGAGGAGAAAAAATATTGCGTAGTACTAGGTGCCATCAAAGTGCAAGAGTCACTTACGCACTACAAATCTCCATTTTCTTGCATGACACGCCACCTTCATGCTAGATGTCTTGCGTGTAATTATTGGAGCACAAAAGAAGAGAAGAGGAGGCAGGCGTCTTGCTTGCAGGAGGTGACAAGGTGAGATTCATGGCTCTCCTCTAGCCCCTGGTTTGGCCATTGTGGTACAGACCAGGGAGCTTTCTTCTTCCTCCTCTCCCAAAACTCTAGTCCTTGGTTCGGCCATCATGGTACAAATCAAGGAGCATGTTTCATCTTCCAAAAAAATTATTTCCCTTAGTCCGGCCATTGCGGTACAGACTAAGGTGCATGGTTTAATCTATCTCAAAATTTTACCTTTGGTTTGGCCATTTTGGTACAGACTAAAGAGTATGTTACATCCATCCCAAATTTTTGTTCTTGGTTCGGCCATCATGGTACAAACAAAGGAGCATGATATATCTATCCCAAACTTTGCCTTCGTCTCGGCCATCGCGGCACGAGTCAAGGAGCATGCATGGTTCTTGTAAGCACGGTTCCTTTAAATTTTGCGTGCGCTTCGTCCTATTGATCTCCGTCTAGGTTCGGTCCCTTTAGCGATACAAACCAAGATGAACGCCTCGTTCCTTGGTTTGGTCTCTATACATGGATACAAATCAAGAGAGTGTCATAGGTGCGAAAACCTCATAAAAAATTGACTTAATTTGGACATCATAAAAAAATGGATATGACTAAGTTGGAATGAAATTATGAACGCACTAAACTGAACTCATGATAATCTCTTGTTTGGTTGCGCTACGGGCATTACTGTATGTGTGTGATTTTAGCAGTGGGAAAAATAGATCAGAGGGGCCGACCCTAGAGCAGTAGCAGGTTTGCTATTTATAGGGGAGGGTATGGAGCAGTGGCCTTTGGAGGCTGCCGTGCGCGCCAAGGTCTCAGCCTGCACGTCGCTGTCGTGCAGGACGTGGGAGCAGGAGTCGTGGCTAGATGGTAGAACGTGGGTAGACTTAGTCTCCTGAGTTGATTGATGGGACTTCGGCGGGAGCGCACATGGCCTTCTGG
>NC_057801.1:523927867-523934848 GCF_018294505.1 Triticum aestivum
AAGATGCCAAGAAGACAACTAATGTGCCAGGAGGTGAAGGTACTAACAGAAGTTGCCTCAACTTGTTGAAGCTTTAGATTTTTGTTTCCTCTTTAAATAGATGGTAACCTCAGCTTCATCCTCAATGGCTCATGATATTGTAGTATCTCTTCATCTAATTTATACATTACAAGTAAACTGAATGTGTCAAGACAATGCACAAAAGAGGTGCAACATAACTAAATAAGGCCCAGCCATGTTTCCTCTATAACATCTAATAGTTCAGTACAATATACTATTGCCAGTTCTTAAATATTATTACAACCTACAACTCTTAATACATGACAAGCCCATTTCTTTATAAACTACTATTGCATGTTCTTAAATATGACAAGCTACAGCTACTACTATGAGTTGTTAATATATAACACTGCTGATCAGGAATCCTATCTTATGGTATTTATTGCCAAGTTTGTACGCATCATCTTATCCTTTATAATCTTTTGCAGACTCACAGAGCTGCCATGTTAGCTTATTAACTTGCCACTAGTCTGAACTTTTGACCTACAGAATGGAATATTGTAATTCTGATGGTGTCATGCGGCTCAATTAAGAAACGATTCTACGGAGACATATTGATAATCCACATCCTGATCTTGGTCAAATATGTTACAAACTTGAAAATAGCCACATCCTAATTCTGCATCCTTTCACCTTGTAGTAGTTTTGTTTGTTTGTTGTCATACCTAGCTTATTTTTGAGAATGTGTACCACTCATCTTAAGCATTTCTGTAGCATATATGCACAAGTAGATTTTCTGGGAATGCTCTTGCTAATAATTCTGGGACATGAAATCAAAATGAACTCAAGTCTGTTGATCAAATGATGTTGACAAAAATAGCAGAACATTGTTTCCTGTTGTGATTGATTCCTGTTGAGAAGGAAGCCCGCACCACTACACTTCACCGCATAGGAACAAATATATTTGTGTGTATTCATGGTCATATAACAATGTTACTCTTGCATGAACAATCAAGTGTAAGCTAGCATGTGCTGCTCTAGCCTAACAATCTTCATATGAGCTTTGAACAACTTTTGGATTGATTGGACTTTCTGACAAATTCATATGGAATATTTTCAGGTACTTAGCCACCTAGCATTGGATGTGAGGAGGACTTTGAGTGTCATGGAACATACATGGCTGTTAGTAGTATTTTGGACCAACCAACTTCAATCATTTCTTGAATCTTATGTGTGTTCTAGACCATTTGGTGCTTCAAGTGTTTTGGAGTAGAAACTTTGTGCTCAGGTATGTGATTTGTGTGTTTTGGACCATTGTTTGAATTAGTTGAGACTAGCAATTAGTGGCCCTTTTTAGGTGACTTGTGTGTTTTGGATGGTCAAACTATGCTTGTGAACCTGTGTGAATATATATTTATGTATGTTTGCGAACCTATCATCGTTGTCGTCCAATATGTGTTCATCTTGATGCTGTTTGTGGATCACATTTAGTATATGTATCAAATCATTGGTTTGGCTGTACACTACCTTTCCAACAATTTATCTGTTGGTAAACAGATTCTTGTAGAGTAATTGTCAATCCTGGTTACTACCTAGCTAGACAGAATAAGTGTAGGCAATTGTACATACCTAGCTAGACAGAGTATGTGTCGTCCAAGGTATGTGCCTATCTAGACAACATAAGTGTCGGCAATGGTATAAATCTTCCTAACAGAACAAGTGTTGGCAAAGGTATATAACTAGCAGGACAACTTATGTGTCGCCAAAAGTGGGGTCTATGCTCACACCCCATCTGTCGCCGTAGCTAGGGTGTCTGCCCACAAATCATGTGTCGTGGAAGGTAGGTGTATGTGCACAGGCAAACTATCGGCGTAGGTAGGGTGTATGCCAACTCAAAATATGTCGGCAAGTGAACTTCTGTCGGCAATGCCTTTCCCCACAGCAAGTCCTCCGACTGTTCAGTCTTCTATCAGCATATGTGTTAGCTCACTACTAGGGAAAAGCCTATACACAGAATCTTAGCAACATCGAGGGTTAAAAACCCTTGCTACTGCTACTTACTAGCAGCGCAGGTTTCTAAACCTCGCTACTACTAAGTTGATAGCATCAGCGCGGGTTTGTAACCCTCGCTACTACTAAGCGGTCTCTACCGTGCCCCCCGGGATATGCCATAGTAGTAGTAGCGCGGGTTTTTAACCCTCGCTACTACTAAGTTGATAGCAGTAGCGCGGGTTTTTAACCCTCGCTACTACTAAGTGGCCCCTGGACCATGCCATAGTAGTAGCGACGGTTATAAACCCGCGCTACTGCTATCAACTTAGTAGTAGCGAGGGTTAAAAACCCGCGCTACTGCTAATCGTCCGCCATAGTAGTAGCGCGGGGTATGGCCTATTTGTCAAAGTCTACCCCCCCCTAGTGGACCGCCTTTTCAGTTTAAAAATAAATAAAACAAAATGATAAAAATGTCAAAAAAAATAAAAGAAAATAAGTTTCCCATGTGATATGTGGTCTAGTTGTTGGGAAAATTTACAAATATGAATTTCGACTTTATTTGCAAAATCTCTCTGGAAATTTGTAAAATGGCCATAACTTTTGCATACGAACTCGGATGAAAAAGTTTTTTATATGAAAAATCATCTACTCGAAAAGTTACATCCGAATTTAACCGGGGGAACCCTGTTAAACATTTTTAAAATCCTCAAAAACCTAAAAGAAAAAATTTACGGGGCTTTTAAGATCTGGAGGCAAAAAATTCAAAAAAAGACAGTTTTTTTAAATTTTTGTTAAATCTGGTCAAACTATGGTCAAACTAATTATTCAAGAATATAAATATTACTAAATAATTATTTTAGTTTTTTTGAATTTTGGTCAAATCTGGTCAAACTATGGTCAAACTGTGGTCAAATCTGGTCAAACTGTGGTCAAACTAATTATTCAAGAAATATTAGTGTTACTAATTTTTAGAACAATAGTTTCAAACACAAACAGTGAAATGTGTGACTTCATGCTCAAGCTAAATTCCTGAGGTTAATAGGATTGACATCTTACTATTGTCAGGAAAACAACAAGTGCAGACTTGGAAACGAGGGAGAATAGAACCCGGAAGTTAAGCGTGCTCAGGCTGGAGTAGTGAGAGGATGGGTGACCGTCCGGGAAGTTAGATGATTTGGAATGATGAGGAGTGATTAGAGATTAAATTGAGCAGCGATGAGGGGTGATTAGAAATTTGAGGTTAAAATAATTTAGAAATTTGAAAATTAGGGGAAAAAATCAATTTTTTTTTGAAAAAATTCAAAAAAAAATCGCGCGGGTAGTAGTAGCGCGGGTTTTTACCCACGCTACTGCTATACGTTAGCTGTAGCGCGGGTAGCACCCGCGCTACTGCTATAAGTTAGCTGTAGCGCCTTATTAGTAGCACCGGCCCCCGCGCTACTAATAGGCCCAAAACCCGCGCTGCTGCTAGGCTTTTCCCTAGTAGTGGCTACAAATTATGTGTCGGCAAAGACACCCTGTGCCGACAGATTGATGTGCCACCAATACTTGACCGTGGTGTAGTGATACTTCGAAAGAGATTGTTCGTTTTGTACACGAAGTGCATTCAGTTTTTGCCGTAACCCTCTCTACTTTCTTGCACATGCTATGTGGGTGAAATGATGATTCCATGCCAACTTTCAACCTTTTCAGAGTTCATTTCAAATGCTTTTCAATTTAATGGTCTGATAGCACAGAATAATCAGTAAATGCATGAAAAATAACAAATGAAGTCAGAAAGGGTTGAAAATTGATGATGTGCCTTTAAATGGTGCATTTTGAACACAGAAAAACTATGGAGTTCAAATAAGTTCAAAAAAATGAAATCCCGTTGTAACAGACGAGTTTTCATATGAAACCCTGATACTTAGAAAGAGATTGTGCGTTTTGTACACGAAGTGCATCCAGTTTCTGCCGTAACCCTTTCTACTTCCTTGCACATGCTATGTGGGTGAAATGGTGATACCATGACAACTTTCAACCTTTTCAGAGTTCATTTCAAATGCTTTTCAATTTCATGGTCTTATAGCTCAAAATAATCAGTAAATGCATGAAAAATAACAAACGAAGTCAGAAAGGGTTGAAAATTAATGATGTGGCTTTGAATGGTGCATTTTGAACACAGAAAAACTATGGAGTTCAAATAAGTTCAAAAATATGAAATCCCTTTGTAACAGACGAGTTTCCGTATGAAACCCTGATACTTCGAAAGAGATTATCCGTTTTGTACACGAAGTGCATCCAGTGTTTCACTAGTAGAAAAGGGGGCAATGGTCCAGGCCGGGCCAGCCCATTAGTCCCGGTTCAATCCAGAACCGGGACCAATGGGGGCATTGTACCCGGTTCGTGAGCCCCGGGGGCCAGCCGGGCCACGTGGGCCATTGGTCCCGGTTCGACTGGACCTATTGGTCCCGGGTGGTGGGACGAACCGGGACCAATGGGCCTCGCTCCTGGCCCAACACCATTGGTCCCGGTTGGTGGCTTGAACCGGGACCAAAGGCTGCCCATTAGTCCCGGTTCATGCCACCAACCGGGACTAAAGGGTTGGTCCTCGTTGCGGCCAGAGTTTAGTCCCACCTCTCCAACCGAAGGGGAATCGGATCGGTTTATAAGCCCCTCCCTCTTTGCCTTATTGAGCTCCTCTGAAAATGAAAATAGATGCCCTTATATAGGGAATTTAGCCTAAATTCATACAGATTTCTCTTGAAATTCGTTATGAATTTAAGTTGAATTTCCTCTATAAGCGCATCTATGCTCATTTCTGAGTAGTTTTTTATATAGTTTTTTTTCTTTTCTGCTATATTTATTTTTTTGTTTTTATTTCTGAGTTGTAATACGCCATTAAAAATAAGCATATATGCTCCTTTTTTAGTATAGTTAATCACAACTATTTTTTGCTCCTATTCATTTCTGAGTAGTTTTCTATATAGTTTCTTTTTTCTTTTTTGTTATATTTATTCTTTTGTTTTTATTTCTGAGTTGTAATAAGTCATTAAAAATAAGCATCTATGCTATTTTTTTAGTAAAGTTAATCAAAATTATTTTTTCTTCTATTTATTTCTGAGTGGTTTTTTATATAGTTTTTTTCTTTTCTGCTACATTTATTTTTTTCTTTTTATTTCTGAGTTGTAATAAGTCATTAAAAATAAAAACGAGGCGCAATGCTCGTTAATTTGCTTCAAGCCTTTCGGAATAGTGTCAACTGCACTGCACATAGCTCTGTGCAGTCTACCGTATTCCTCAAGGCTTGAAGCTAACCAACGTGCAGGAGCATTGAGCCTCTTCATCATCGTCTCTGCACTCAGGGCTTATAAACAGCTGTGAGTGCCTCTCGCTTGGCGAGGTGGAACTAAAAAAACAGCTGCAGGAAGAATCAACAAAAAAATAGCTGCAGAAAATAAAAAGTAGTTACACGGGTCCAATGGTACCGGTTCATGGGACCAACCGGTACCAATGCCACTCTTTGGTCCCTGTTGGTTGGACCAACCGGGACGAATGCTCATCTTTAGTCCCGCGCAAACAGCTGAACACGTCACGGTCGCCACTGATACACCTCAGCGCCATGCTGCCAAGTACCACCAGCTGACACAGCTTGAAGCCCTTGGTGGATCTGTCGTGCATAGCACCTCCGACCAGGCATGCCCAAGCATAGCACCTGTCGGCCAGGCATGACTTGATAGCTCCACCGAAGCTCCGTGCAAGACGAAGCCACTCCACCTCCTTCCTCTGACTTCCAGCGCTGCTCCACAAAACAATGCTCCCAAGAGAGAAACAACACCACAGTGCCGCCATCGTCCGGTCTGGAACACCAGATCCTAGGGTTTCCCCCGGAGCAATACGAGTGGGTCAACGGTAGTCACACGACGATGCCTTCATCATGGTAACGACATGGAACGCCGCCATCGCCCGCCGTCAGCTCGGTTTTCACCGACAACTACGTCTCCCCGACTCGCAGCTGGTGCCAGATGACGGATCGCGAGATCCGAACACCCAGCCTCAGGCCGATCACCTCTGACGGAAGAGATGACCACCATCGCCGGCTGCAACGGTCAGAACAGATCTGATCTATGCTATTTTTTAGTAAAGTTAATCAAAATTATTTTTTCTTCTATTTATTTCTGAGTGGTTTTATATATATTTTTTTTCTTTTCTGCTACATTTATTTTTTTCTTTCTATTTCTGAGTTGTAATAAGTCATTAAAAATAAAAAAGAGGCGCAATGCTCGTTAATTTGCTTCAAGCCTTTTGGAATAGTGTCAACTGCACTGCACATAGCTCTGTGCAGTCTACCGTATTCCTCAAGGCTTGAAGCTAACCAACGTGCAGGAGCACTGAGCCTCTTCGTCATCGTCTCTGCACTCAGGGCTTATAAACAGCTGCGTGTGCCTCTCGCTTGGCGAGGTGGAACTAAAAAACAGCTGCAGGAAGAATCAACAAAAAAATAGCTGCAGAAAATAAAAAAGTAGTTACACGGGTCCATTGGTACCGGTTCATGGCACCAACCGGTACCAATGCCACTCTTTGGTCCCGGTTGATTGGACCAACCGGGACGAATGCTCATCTTTAGTCCCGGTTGGAGCCACCAACCGGGACCAAAGGTCTTCGTCTGCAGAAAAGAGGCCTTTGGTCCCGGTTGGTGGCACCAACCGGGACTAAAGGGGGCATTAGTCCCGGTTGGTGCCACCAACCGGGACCAATGCTCTTGCTATATATATAGGAATTAGCAGTTTTCGCCAAAACCCATCTCTTTCTTGCCCGACGCCTCTGCTCCTCGTCGCTGTCGCCGCCGAGCCCTACCCCGCGCCGCCCCGAGCCCTCCCTCCCCGTCTCCGTGCCGAGCCCGCCGTCGTCGCCCGCGCACGTCGTCGCCGCCCTCATCGCCGCCCGCGTCCCGCGCCGCCCCGTCATATCACGCCCCGACGTTGTCGCCACCCCCGCCGTCGCCCTTGC
>NC_057801.1:523935524-523941643 GCF_018294505.1 Triticum aestivum
TTTGGTGATATTATTATTGAATATGCATGTTTGGTGATATTATTGTTAATAGATTTTTTTGGTGATATTTAGATTGTGTAATTAATTTTGTTCATAGAATTTTAATGATTTTTTTGTTAATAGTATTTAGAAAAAGGAAAAAAATAAGAAGTAGTTTATATATAGTTGAACTAGCTAGTTGATTTAATAAACTAATTTATTTTACTATATATAGAAGTAGTTTGTTTTTAGTAAGTACTACTTATTTATTTATAGTAAGTGCTTAGTACTTGAACTAGATAGTTGATTTAATTAATAAAACTACTTTTATTTAACTACATATAGAAGTAGTTCCCGCGTCGACGTCTGCGATGCCTATCCCGCATCCTCATCGTCGTCGACTCGGCGGTGGAGGCCTGCTTGATCAGGGCCATGTTCGGGATTGGGCTCCGCCGGACTGGTATTGGGAGGTGCTACCTTCCGGGGGACGTAGGTTGGTGAGGAGGCAGCCCGTTGTTGACCCGATCCTTGTTTGGTGGCGGTCGCGTGGGCCAGTGACGGTGGTGAGGCATCCGGACACCGCGGAGGTGGTACATCACCGTGTCAGCCCGTCGTCCGCACACGAACGACGCCGCTCGCCAGGTCTGGACTGCCAGGGTGACGTGGGTGTTCACGGGTCGCGCCTCGGGTTCTGTCCGCGACCGGCCCGCTACTAGCCCGCACCGGTATGGGCAGTGCGGCTACGGATGAACCGATTGTCGTCGTCGTCTTCCTCTTGGGAGCCATGGCGATGAAGAATTGCTAAACTAGGTACTAGACCATATTTTCACAACTGCGTCCCCTACCTGGCGCGCCAAAGATGTCGGTGAGAAAGACACCTATCAGATCAATGGGGTCCCTACTGTGGTCGGCGGGCGCGGGGTTGCGAGAAGAGCATGTCTAAGAGCCAGCACAAGGGTCCTTTACCCAGGTTTGGGCCGCGGTGATCGCGTAATACCCTAATACTTCTTTAGTGTGTATATGAATATTCTGGAGCTAGCTATCAAGCATGACTTGCTCAAAGAGCCAAATCCCTCTCCAGTATGCCTCGGGACTCCTTTTATAGTCGAAGGAGGCGCCACAATGGCACACATGAGGTGGAAAGGGTACAGTGTACAAGCTTATCCCTTCTCATAATGGGACAAGATGCATTAAATGCGCCCCTGAGGTGTCCCCTCGCTTTATTGCCGCCTTGCCTTGCTTCGACATGCATCCAGGCCAGCGAGGCAGGCGGCACCATGTAGGCGGACAGGCTGCTGAGGTGGCACGGTGGCTGCGTCTTCACGAAGATCTACATGCCACCACGCAGGTGCTTGCTGAGTTGGCCTTGGGACCGCACGTCGCCACGTAGGTGCTCGCCTGGCTGGCTGGGCTGGCAGCTGCATGAGACCGGCGGTGGGGTCTTAGTGCGCGCGGGCCTGGCCGTGGCCCTGCTGATGTCCTTGGCAAGGGTCTTGCCGGGGGCCCCGGCAAGGGTCTTGTCGTGGCACCGCGGTCATCCCCGGCAAGATGTTGCCGGAGGTCTCGTCTTCTGGTCCTCATCTAATATTGTGTGTGAATGATCTTCACAAAGATTTGCATGCCACCATGGAGGTGCCTCCCGAGCCTTGGTTCCAATGTCGTCGATGATGTTGGAAACCTCAAGCTCAAGAGTGGCACGCTCTGCTGGTGTTGGGAAAGTTGCCCCTGTAAGGCCATTGCCGGGGCCGTGGAGGCCGCCCCGGCAAGGGTCTTGCCGGGGGAGTCCACCGCCCTCTTGCTCTTCGTGTCTCTGTCTTGGCGTTGCTTTGATCGTCTTGTGGCTTCCGCTTCCCTCCTTTTCCCTGCTAAGTGTGGCCGTGGCCGTGGCTCTGACTGCCCGTGCACAGGTAAAGGGGTACAAGGTAGAACCCTACTTCTGTGAGCTGACATTAATTAACCATGCTCTAAAAAGGTGGACCAACTTTGGCTATAGTAGTATTGTACTAGATTAGTAGGTGACCTTGCTCTTGGCTCTTCTCCTCTTCCGGAAGTCGAAAAATAATGATGGTACTACTGTAGTACTTCGGGCAATCTAACACCAAATGAACTGCTGCACGTCCACCGCTTGTAAGCAAAAGTTTCTCCTCGTGCTGTGAGCCACCGCGCATGCGTTGGCGATGGAGAAGGCGTAGTAATCAAGCTTCTCATCGATTTGATGGGACACATCAAAGTTATTTAGTACTCTCTTCAAAAAGGGCCGACCATGTCCATGGCTACCATCCCGTGCTCTATCATTGAGTACGTGGACTATTCACGTGCCATCGAGGAGAAAAAATATTGCGTAGTACTAGGTGCCATCAAAGTGCAAGAGTCACTTACGCACTACAAATCTCCATTTTCTTGCATGACACGCCACCTTGATGCTAGATGTCTTGCGTGTAATTATTGGAGCACAAAAGAAGAGAAGAGGAGGCAGGCGTCTTGCTTGCAGGAGGTGACAAGGTGAGATTCATGGCTCTCCTCTAGCCCCTGGTTTGGCCATTGTGGTACAGACCAGGGAGCTTTCTTCTTCCTCCTCTCCCAAAACTCTAGTCCTTGGTTCGGCCATCATGGTACAAATCAAGGAGCATGTTTCATCTTCCAAAAAAATTATTTCCCTTAGTCCGGCCATTGCGGTACAGACTAAGGTGCATGGTTTAATCTATCTCAAAATTTTACCTTTGGTTTGGCCATTTTGGTACAGACTAAAGAGTATGTTACATCCATCCCAAATTTTTGTTCTTGGTTCGGCCATCATGGTACAAACAAAGGAGCATGATATATCTATCCCAAACTTTGCCTTCGTCTCGGCCATCGCGGCACGAGTCAAGGAGCATGCATGGTTCTTGTAAGCACGGTTCCTTTAAATTTTGCGTGCGCTTCGTCCTATTGATCTCCGTCTAGGTTCGGTCCCTTTAGCGATACAAACCAAGATGAACGCCTCGTTACTTGGTTTGGTCTCTATACATGGATACAAATCAAGAGAGTGTCATAGGTGCGAAAACCTCATAAAAAATTGACTTAATTTGGACATCATAAAAAAATGGATATGACTAAGTTGGAATGAAATTATGAACGCACTAAACTGAACTCATGATAATCTCTTGTTTGGTTGCGCTACGGGCATTACTGTATGTGTGTGATTTTAGCAGTGGGAAAAATAGATCAGAGGGGCCGACCCTAGAGCAGTAGCAGGTTTGCTATTTATAGGGGAGGGTATGGAGCAGTGGCCTTTGGAGGCTGCCGTGCGCGCCAAGGTCTCAGCCTGCACGTCGCTGTCGTGCAGGACGTGGGAGCAGGAGTCGTGGCTAGATGGTAGAACGTGGGTAGACTTAGTCTCCTGAGTTGATTGATGGGACTTCGGCGGGAGCGCACATGGCCTTCTGGCCCAATTAGTTTAGTGAATTTTCTTAATCAAGCTCTATATAGAGATGGGCCCTGCTACAAAGCCGTATGGGCTTCTTACCTTGATTATTTTAATTGGAGCCTAATGCATGCCTTAGGACTAAGAGGAAGAAACCCATTACGGTGTGTGACTATATATGGCCTATGTCCTGTACGCACACCACACGCATGTATATATATATGCTATCTAATGGATCTCCTTTTTTCCTTTTCCTCTTCTTTTTCTTTTTTTGTGTGTGTAGCAGATCGGTCCTATTATTGCCCTTCTCCATCGAATTATATTTTGTGTGCATTCGTCAATATACAACGGTATTTTGATGGAGGTACATACTCCATGATGCTTTGACATTTTTTGGCGTCCCCTCTGACAGTGAAATTTTAGGTCATTATCCATCTGCGACGGTGCGCGTATATTTTTTCCATAGGAGAAATCTTGAGGATTGTTTACTTGTTTGGTCATATTTTATAATTTTCGGTTTCATGTGTGCATTATCGACCTTCGAAAATATATCATATGCCTATTTTTGTTAGTCCTCACTTTGAGCGATTGATTATATTTTTTTAATTAATTCTTCTCAATATAAAACGTAATTTTGCCGTTTTTTAATTTATATTATGTGGTCCATATATTTATTTTATCTTGGTCAAAATCCATGTCAACAGATACCATGCCAACTTTCAAACTTTCAGAGTTCATATGAAATGCTTTCAATTTCATGGTCTTATAGCTCAAAATAATCAGTTAATGCATGAAAAATAACAAATGAAGTCAGAAAGGGTTGAAAATTGATAATGTGGCTTTGAATGGTGCATTTTGAACACAGAAAAACTATGGAGTTCAAATAAGTTCAAAGAAATGAAATGAAGTCCCTTTGTAACAGACGAGTTTCCGTATGAAACCCTAATACTTCGAAAGAGGTTGTCCGTTTTGTACACAAAGTGCATCTAGTTTTAGCATAACCCTCTCTACTTTCTTGCACATGATATGTGGGTGAAATGATGATACCATGCCAACTTCAGAGTTCATTCCAAATGCTTTTCAATTTCATGATCTTATAGCTCAAAGTAATCAGTAAATGCATGAAAATTAACAAATGAAGTTAGAAAGGGTTGAAATTGATGATGTGGCTGTGAATGGTGCATTTTAAACACCGAAAAATTATGGAGTTCAAATAAGTTCAACAAATTAAATCACTTTGTAACAGACGAGTTTCCATATGAAACGCCGATACTTCGAAAGAGATTGTCCGTTTTGTACACGAAGTGCATCCAGTTTTTGCCGTAACCCTCTCTACTTTCTTGCACATGCTATGTTGGTGAAATTATGATACCATGCCAACTTTCAACCTTTTCAGAGTTCATTTCAAATGCTTTTCAATTTCATGGTCTTATAGCTCAAAATAATCAGTAAATGCATGAAAAATAACAAATGAAGTCAGCTAGGGTTGAAAATTGATGATGTGTCTTTGAATGGTGCATTTTAAACACAGAAAAACTATGGAGTTCAAGTAAGTTCAAGGAAATGAAATCCCTTTTGTAACAGACGAGTTTCCGTATGAAACCCTGATAATTCGAAAGAGATTGTGCGTTTTGTACACAAAATGCATCCAGTTTTTGTCGTAACCCTCTCTACTTTCTTGCCCGTGCTATGTGGCTGAAATGATGATACCATGCCAACTTTCAACCTTTTCAGAGTTCATTTCAAATGCTTTTCAATTTCATGGTCTTATAGCTCAAAATAATGAGTAATTGCATGAAAAATAACAAATGAAGTCAGAAAGGGTTGAAAATTAACGATGTGGCTTTGAATGGTGCATTTTAAACATAGAAAAACTATGGAGTTCAAATAAGTTCAAAAAATGAAATCCCTTTGTGACAGACGAGTTTCCGTATGAAAGCATGATAGTTCGAAAGAGATTGTCTGTTTTGTACATGAAGTGCATCCAGTTTTTGCCTAACCCTCTCTACTTTCTTGCACATGCTATGTGGGTGAAATTATGATACCATGCCAACTTTCAACCTTTTCAGAGTTCATTTCAAATGCTTTTCAATTTAATGGTCTTATAGCACAAAATAATCAGTAAATGCATGAAAGTAACAAATGAAGTCAGAAAGGGTTGAAAATTGATGATGTGCCTTTGAATGGTGGATTTTGAACACAGAAAAACTATGGAGTTCAAATAAGTTCAAAAAAATGAAATCCCGTTGTAACAGACGAGTTTTCGTATGAAACCCTCATACTTAGAAAGAGATTGTGCGTTTTGTACACGAAGTGCATTCAGTTTCTGCCGTAACCCTTTCTACTTTCTTGCACATGCTATGTGGGTGAAATGATGATACCATGCCAACTTTCAACCTTTTCAGAGTTCGTTTCAAATGCTTTTCAATTTCATGGTCTTATAGCTCATAATAATCAGTAAATGCAAGAAAAATAACAAATGAAGTCAGCTAGGGTTGAAAATTGATGATGTGGCTTTGAATGGTGCATTTTAAACACAGAAAAACTATGGAGTTCAAGTAAGTTCAAGGAAATGAAATCCCTTTTGTAACAGATGAGTTTCCGTATGAAACCCTGATACTTCGAAAGAGATTGTGCGTTTTGTACACAAAATGCATCCAGTTTTTGTCGTAACCCTTTCTACTTTCTTGCACAAGCTATGTGGCTGAAATGATGATACCATGCCAACTTTCAACCT
>NC_057801.1:523941859-523943449 GCF_018294505.1 Triticum aestivum
TAGGGTTGAAAATTGATGATGTGGCTTTGAATGGTGCATTTTAAACATAGAAAAACTATGGAGTTCAAGTAAGTTCAAGGAAATGAAATCCCTTTTGTAATAGATGAGTTTCCGTATGAAACCCTGATACTTCGAAAGAGATTGTGCGTTTTGTACACCAAATGCATCCAGTTTTTGTCGTAACCCTCTCTACTTTCTTGCCCATGCTATGTGGCTGAAATGATGATACCATGCCAACTTTCAACCTTTTCAGAGTTCATTTCAAATGTTTTCAATTTCATGGTCTTATAGCTCAAAATAATCAGTAAATGCATGAAAAATAACAAATGAAGTCAGAAAGGGTTGAAAATTAATGATGTGACTTTGAATGGTGCATTTTAAACATAAAAACTATGGAGTTCAAATAAGTTCAAAAAATGAAATCCCTTTGTAACAGACGAGTTTCCGTATGAAAGCATGATAGTTCGAAAGAGATTGTCTGTTTTGTACATGAAGTGCATCCAGTTTTTGCCTAACCCTCTCTACTTTCTTGCACATGCTATGTGGGTGAAATTATGATACCATGCCAACTTTCGACCTTTTCAGAGTTCATTTCAAATGCTTTTCAATTTAATGGTCTTATAGCACAAAATAATCAGTAAATGCATGAAAGTAACAAATGAAGTCAGAAAGGGTTGAAAATTGATGATGTGCCTTTGAATGGTGGATTTTGAACACAGAAAAACTATGGAGTTCAAATAAGTTCAAAAAAATGAAATCCCGTTGTAACAGACGAGTTTTCGTATGAAACCCTCATACTTAGAAAGAGATTGTGCGTTTTGTACACGAAGTGCATCCAGTTTCTGCCGTAACCCTTTCTACTTTCTGGCACATGCTATGTGGGTGAAATGATGATACCATGCCAACTTTCAACCTTTTCAGAGTTCGTTTCAAATGCTTTTCAATTTCATGGTCTTATAGCTCATAATAATCAGTAAATGCATGAAAAATAACAAACGAAATCAGAAAGAGTTGAAAATTAATTATGTCGCTTTGAATGGTGCATTTTGAACACAGAAAAACTATGGAGTTCAAATAAGTTCAAAAAATTGAAATCCCTTTGTATCAGATGAGTTTCCATATGAAACCCTGATACTTTGAAAGAGATTGTCCGTTTTGTACACGAAGTGCATCCAGTTTTTGTCGTAACCCTCTCTACTTTCTTGCACATGCTATGTGGGTGAAATGATCATACCGTGCCGACTTTCAACCTTTTCAGAGTTCATTTCAAATGCTTTTCAATTTCATGGTCTTATAGCTCAAAATAATTAGTAAATGCATGAAAAATAACAAATGAAGTCAGAAAGGGTTGAAAATTGATGATGTGGCTTTTGAATGGTGCATTTTGAACGCAGAAAAACTATTGAGTTCAAATAATTTCAAAAAAATGAAATCCCTTTGTAACAGACGAGTTTCCGTATGAAACCCTGATACTTCGAAAGAGGTTGTCTGTTTTGTACATGAAGTGCATCCAATTTTTTCCTAACCCTCTCTACGTCCTTGCACATGCTATGTGGGTGAAATGATGATACCATGCCAACTTTCAACCTT
>NC_057801.1:523943874-523945642 GCF_018294505.1 Triticum aestivum
ACACGAAGTGCATCCAGTTTTTGCCGTAACCCTCTCTACTTTCTTGCACATGCTATGTGGGTGAAATGATGATACCATGCCAACTTTCAACCTTTTTAGAGTTCATTTCAAATGCTTTTCAATTTCATGGTCCTATAGCTCAAAATAATCAGTAAATGCATGAAAAATAACAAATGAAGTTAGAAAGGGTTCAAAATTGATGATGTGGCTTTGAATGGTGCATTTTGAGCACAGAAAAACTATGGAGTTCAAATAAGTTCAAAAAAATGAAATCGCTTTGTAACAGACGGGTTTCTGTATGAAACCCTAATACACTACACCACGGTAGAGCTTACATGACACACTTCAGTGGGCAAAGGTCCAGTAATCTCCACAAAATAACTATCGGCGTAGCTTTTAAGTTTTATCTTCGGATCAGATGTTGGCATACATACATTACTGTGGACACACTAAGGGTGGGCAACCACACAACACCAATATATCTGTCTGTAATTGCTTAATAACATGTTATGTGTCGGCAAATGTGTGGGCCTTGACAATTTTTCAGTCGACGTAGGTAGGTTCTCAGCGACCTAACATGTGTCGCCGTACATAGGGTGTATGGACACGGACAAAGTGTCAGCGTAGGTGGACACGTGTCAATCGTTGGAAGCTTGGCACGCCATTTCAGCGCGAGGGGAGTTTTTTTTGGGTTTTCATGCAAAATAACCTCCACCCGAGCAAACAATCCCCAAATCAAACAACTCCACAACCCTAACCCATGCCTATCGCCACCCACCTCGCGCTCAATCCACGGCCCAGCTGCCATCGCCGCCGGCCTCGTGCTCGAACCACAGTCCGGCCGCCATGGCCGCTGGCCTCGCGCTTGACCCCGTCATCAAGCCGTCGTCCCGGAGTTCGGACGCCCCTCCCCCAAGCTCCACCCCGACATCCACCCATCCTCGCACTCCGCCCCCTCTCCTCGAGATCCCTCCCGAGATCGAGCCGCCGTCCTCGCACTCCACAATCCAACAACCGTCCTTGTGTCCCCCTGACATCCAGCCTCGTCCTCGCAAATCTCCGTCCCTGCTACCGCCGAGGCTCCATCGTCGTGCTCCCGCTGCTTTCAGATTTGCTGCTATCGGGGCTCCGTCGCCGGCCTCCCGCTGCTGCTGGACATGCCGATACCATGGACCCATCTCCAGGCTCATTACGCTGCTGCCGGACCTGCTGCCGAGACTCCATCTCCTTCGAGTTGCGTCCCTACCGAAGCCAGCCGTCCCCGTGCCTTGAGGTTAGCGTCAACTCCTCCTAAGTTTTCCTTCGCTGTACTGCTGCACTTAATTCATATGTCGTTGCTTGTGACAGTAGACAATGGTACAAGAATGTGCTTTTGTTGCTTGATTGTTTTGTACTGCTATTGCTTGAATAATGAATAATGATTGTCGCTTCACCGATGCAAAACTAACACTGCCGCACTATCCAAATTCAGATACTTGACAAATTTGATATTAAGGGTGCATCATGGACAAAACGTGGTTGTCTAAGCCTAGGTACATCAAAGTTTCCTTTTTCCCCAACTAATAAGCGGTATGATTATGTCATGAATTGTTCTGATATCCCTGTTTGTGGTGATTGGGTTGGTGTAGATGAGTCGACAATGAAGCTCGGGGCGTGATATGGCGCTCGGTGTAGGTGGCCATGGTGGACCTGAAGCTAGCTGAGATAAGCGACGGGATCAATGTTGTGCTCCTCCCGTTCTCATTAACCAAATAGTGCAGAGTGTGGC
>NC_057801.1:523945815-523958779 GCF_018294505.1 Triticum aestivum
CATAACCCTCTCTACTTTCTTGCACATGATATGTGGGTGAAATGATGATACCATGCCAACTTCAGAGTTCATTCCAAATGCTTTTCAATTTCATGATCTTATAGCTCAAAGTAATCAGTAAATGCATGAAAATTAACAAATGAAGTTAGAAAGGGTTGAAATTGATGATGTGGCTGTGAATGGTGCATTTTGAACACCGAAAAATTATGGAGTTCAAATAAGTTCAACAAATGAAATCACTTTGTAACAGACGAGTTTCCATATGAAACGCCGATACTTCGAAAGAGATTGTCCGTTTTGTACACGAAGTGCATCCAGTTTTTGCCGTAACCCTCTCTACTTTCTTGCACATGCTATGTTGGTGAAATTATGATACCATGCCAACTTTCAACCTTTTCAGAGTTCATTTCAAATGCTTTTCAATTTCATGGTCTTATAGCTCATAATAATCAGTAAATGCAAGAAAAATAACAAATGAAGTCAGCTAGGGTTGAAAATTGATGATGTGGCTTTGAATGGTGCATTTTAAACACAGAAAAACTATGGAGTTCAAATAAGTTCAAAGAAATGAAATCCCTTTTGTAACAGATGAGTTTCCATATGAAACCCTGATACTTCGAAAGAGATTGTGTGTTTTGTACACAAAATGCATCCAGTTTTTGTCGTAACCCTTTCTACTTTCTTGCACAAGCTATGTGGCTGAAATGATGATACCATGCCAACTTTCAACCTTTTCAGAGTTCATTTCAAATGCTTTTCAATTTCATGGTCTTATAGCTCAAAATAATCAGTAAATGCATGAAAAATAACAAATGAAGTCAGCTAGGGTTGAAAATTGATGATGTGGCTCTGAATGGTGCATTTTAAACACAGAAAAACTATGGAGTTCAAGTAAGTTCAAGGAAATGAAATCCCTTTTGTAACAGACGAGTTTCCGTATGAAACCCTGATAATTCGAAAGAGATTGTGCGTTTTGTACACCAAATGCATCCAGTTTTTGTCGTAACCCTCTCTACTTTCTTGCCCATGCTATGTGGCTGAAATGATGATACCATGCCAACTTTCAACCTTTTCAGAGTTCATTTCAAATGTTTTCAATTTCATGGTCTTATAGCTCAAAATAATCAGTAAATGCATGAAAAATAACAAATGAAGTCAGAAAGGGTTGAAAATTAACGATGTGACTTTGAATGGTGCATTTTAAACATAAAAACTATGGAGTTCAAATAAGTTCAAAAAATGAAATCCCTTTGTAATAGACGAGTTTCCGTATGAAAGCATGATAGTTCGAAAGAGATTGTCTGTTTTGTACATGAAGTGCATCCAGTTTTTGCCTAACCCTCTCTACTTTCTTGCACATGCTATGTGGGTGAAATTATGATACCATGCCAACTTTCGACCTTTTCAGAGTTCATTTCAAATGCTTTTCAATTTAATGGTCTTATAGCACAAAATAATCAGTAAATGCATGAAAGTAACAAATGAAGTCAGAAAGGGTTGAAAATTGATGATGTGCCTTTGAATGGTGGATTTTGAACACAGAAAAACTATGGAGTTCAAATAAGTTCAAAAAAATGAAATCCCGTTGTAACAGACGAGTTTTCGTATGAAACCCTGATACTTAGAAAGAGATTGTGCGTTTTGTACACGAAGTGCATCCAGTTTCTGCCGTAACCCTTTCTACTTTCTGGCACATGCTATGTGGGTGAAATGATGATACCATGCCAACTTTCAACCTTTTCAGAGTTCGTTTCAAATGCTTTTCAATTTCATGGTCTTATAGCTCATAATAATCAGTAAATGCATGAAAAATAACAAACGAAATCAGAAAGAGTTGAAAATTAATTATGTCGCTTTGAATGGTGCATTTTGAACACAGAAAAACTATGGAGTTCAAATAAGTTCAAAAAATTGAAATCCCTTTGTATCAGACGAGTTTCCATATGAAACCCTGATACTTTGAAAGAGATTGTCCGTTTTGTACACGAAGTGCATCCAGTTTTTGTCGTAACCGTCTCTACTTTCTTGCACATGCTATGTGGGTGAAATGATCATACCGTGCCGACTTTCAACCTTTTCAGAGTTCATTTCAAATGCTTTTCAATTTCATGGTCTTATAGCTCAAAATAATTAGTAAATGCATGAAAAATAACAAATGAAGTCAGAAAGGGTTGAAAATTGATGATGTGGCTTTTGAATGGTGCATTTTGAACGCAGAAAAACTATGGAGTTCAAATAATTTCAAAAAAATGAAATCCCTTTGTAACAGACGAGTTTCCGTATGAAACCCTGATACTTCGAAAGAGGTTGTCTGTTTTGTACATGAAGTGCATCCAATTTTTTCCTAACCCTCTCTACTTCCTTGCACATGCTATGTGGGTGAAATGATGATACCATGCCAACTTTCAACCTTTTCAAAGTTCGTTTCAAATGCTTTTCATTTTCATCGTCTTATAGCTCAAAATAATCAGTAAATGCATGAAAAATAACAAATGAAGTCAGAAAGGGTTGAAAATTGATGATGTGGCTTTGAATGGTGCATTTCGAACACAGAAAAACTATGGAGTTCAAATAAGTTCAAAAAATGAAATCCCTTTGTAACAGACGAGTTTCCGTATGAAACCCTGATACTTCGAAAGAGATTGTCTATTTTGTACACGAAGTGCATCCAGTTTTTGCCGTAACCCTCTCTACTTTCTTGCACATGCTATGTGGGTGAAATGATGATACCATGCCAACTTTCAACCTTTTTAGAGTTCATTTCAAATGCTTTTCAATTTCATGGTCCTATAGCTCAAAATAATCAGTAAATGCATGAAAAATAACAAATGAAGTTAGAAAGGGTTTAAAATTGATGATGTGGCTTTGAATGGTGCATTTTGAGCACAGAAAAACTATGGAGTTCAAATAAGTTCAAAAAAATGAAATCGCTTTGTAACAGACGAGTTTCTGTATGAAACCCTAATACACTACACCACGGTAGAGCTTACATGACACACTTCAGTGGGCAAAGGTCCAGTAATCTCCACAAAATAACTATCGGCGTAGCTTTTAAGTTTTATCTTCGGATCAGATGTTGGCATACATACATTACTGTGGACACACTAAGGGTGGGCAACCACACAACACCAATGTATCTGTCTGTAATTGCTTAATAACATGTTATGTGTCAGCAAATGTGTGGGCCTTGACAATTTTTCAGTCGACGTAGGTAGGTTCTCAGCGACCTAACATGTGTCGCCGTACATAGGGTGTATGGACACGGACAAAGTGTCAGCGTAGGTGGACACGTGTCAATCGTTGGAAGCTTGGCACGCCATTTCAGCGCGAGGGGAGTTTTTTTTTGGGTTTTCATGCAAAATAACCTCCACCCGAGCAAACAATCCCCAAATCAAACAACTCCACAACCCTAACCCATGCCTATCGCCACCCACCTCGCGCTCAATCCACGGCCCAGCTGCCATCGCCGCCGGCCTCGTGCTCGAACCACAGTCCGGCCGCCATGGCCGCTGGCCTCGCGCTCGACCCCGTCATCAAGCCGTCGTCCCGGAGGTCGGACGCCCCTCCCCCAAGCTCCACCCCGACATCCACCCATCCTCGCACTCCGCCCCCTCTCCTCGAGATCCCTCCCGAGATCGAGCCGCCGTCCTCGCACTCCACAATCCAACAACCGTCCTTGTGTCCCCCTGACATCCAGCCTCGTCCTCGCAAATCTCCGTCCCTGCTACCGCTGAGGCTCCATCGTCGTGCTCCCGCTGCTTTCAGATTTGCTGCTATCGGGGCTCCGTCGCCGGCCTCCCGCTGCTGCTGGACATGCCGATACCATGGACCCATCTCCAGGCTCATTACGCTGCTGCCGGACCTGCTGCCGAGACTCCATCTCCTTCGAGTTGCGTCCCTACCGAAGCCAGCCGTCCCCGTGCCTTGAGGTTAGCGTCAACTCCTCCTAAGTTTTCCTTCGCTGTACTGCTGCACTTAATTCATATGTCGTTGCTTGTGACAGTAGACAATGGTACAAGAATGTGCTTTTGTTGCTTGATTGTTTTGTACTGCTATTGCTTGAATAATGAATAATGATTGTCGCTTCACCGATGCAAAACTAACACTGCCGCACTATCCAAATTCAGATACTTGACAAATTTGATATTAAGGGTGCATCATGGACAAAACGTGGTTGTCTAAGCCTAGGTACATCAAAGTTTCCTTTTTCCCCAACTAATAAGCGGTATGATTATGTCATGAATTGTTCTGATATCCCTGTTTGTGGTGATTGGGTTGGTGTAGATGAGTCGACAATGAAGCTCGGGGCGTGATATGGCGCTCGGTGTAGGTGGCCATGGTGGACCTGAAGCTAGCTGAGATAAGCGACGGGATCAATGTTGTGCTCCTCCCGTTCTCATTAACCAAATAGTGCAGAGTGTGGCAGCATGACTGGTGTATATATCCACTTGGACCACCAAAATCAAACTAATAGCAAGAACTAAATATAGTGTTGAGTTATAGTTTGTAAACAGATCCATATTAGTTCAGAGATCCGCACAACAAATTTGTACATTTAGAATGACCAGCAAAATCCAGTAGTACAATTAACTATATCGAAAGAGTTTATTTGATCAATATGTGCACATGAAACAACAAATTAACCCGTGTGAACTATCCATGGAATTATGCAATGCACAGACAAATATTCGGACAACATGATGTTTCATTCCGAGGCTATAGTCACATCACTGAAACCAAACCATTATATATGATTCCCCATAGACAGATTGCACCAAAGACTCTGGTTACTTGCCTACAGCTAATTATTTTTCTTAATTCCAGGGAGGTATCAGATTATGGAGCTCGGGGATCTGTCTTGCCTGTTGTCTGAACTGAAACAACAGCCTCACTCTCTTCTTGGTCTTGAATAACAGTGAGCTGCTTCTCAAATGTCCCATCGCATAACGGCTGTAGCACCCTGAGCTCCTCATTATCTGCTCCATGATCAAGATCCATAGACACCGAGAGCCGCACACTTGGCTACAAGGTTTGCCTGGATGACTCTGAATCGAAACCAATCGTAGATTGGGAGCTGTATGCATATTCCATTTGTGCAGATCCAGCCAAAGCACTTAATTCATAGTCCGCAAAATAGGCACTCTATGTAACACAAGGAAAATCTAGCTTAGAAATCTACACGGAATCTGCACTGCGCTTGGCTAAATCAACTTACCTGTCCACCCTATCTTTACATAATCTGACATGATTGTTAATTATCAATCTTCCATGAAAAAAATCCAACTTACAATTTCAGTTTAGCTGACATGCACTAGAGGCATTAAACCAACAAAGTTGACACCTCGGGTCTGAGTTATGCTGAACTTTTTGATCTTTTTATTAACCACATCGGTGGTCTCAAAAAAATTCATGAGTAGCAACACAGACTAAGAAATTGCTATTTATCTTATCTATGCTATAAGAAACCGGAGACCGAATTCTTCGACATGGAGGGATTCCTTGAGAGCACATCAACACCTGAAGCTGCTGCTGTCGCAGCTCTACACTTTTTCTTCTTTCCGGACACCCGACAGCCCAAGCATACAAGAGCAGCAACACGAGCAGGCCTTGCTGTGCAACATCAGCAGAGCGCTCTCAGTGCAGCGGAACTACTCGGGCGTCTCCGACGACAACATACTTGATACTGAAGTTGAAGAGTGTAGCACGGTTGATGAGCTGAAGCGGCATGAAAACAGTAACTTCTATTAAAAATAAGGATATTTCCATGTTTAACCTTATTATCGATGTTTATTAAAATTGGATATGAAAAAGGTGCACAATGACAGATGACGTAGGTTGTGCCCCTTTTTATCGCCCGGTGCAATGCATGGGCATTCTTACTAGTAATAATTACATGTAGGCCTATTTTTGAATGCCTATTTTTCAATTGTTTTGGGAATTAGACTAAGGAGTAATGATTGTTATTGGCTTGTTGCAGATCGAAGATGCCAAGAAGACAACTAATGTGCCAGGAGGTGAAGGTACTAACAGAAGTTGCCTCAACTTGTTGAAGCTTTAGATTTTTGTTTCCTCTTTAAATAGATGGTAACCTCAGCTTCATCCTCAATGGCTCATGATATTGTAGTATCTCTTCATCTAATTTATACATTACAAGTAAACTGAATGTGTCAAGACAATGCACAAAAGAGGTGCAACATAACTAAATAAGGCCCAGCCATGTTTCCTCTATAACATCTAATAGTTCAGTACAATATACTATTGCCAGTTCTTAAATATTATTACAACCTACAACTCTTAATACATGACAAGCCCATTTCTTTATAAACTACTATTGCATGTTCTTAAATATGACAAGCTACAGCTACTACTATGAGTTGTTAATATATAACACTGCTGATCAGGAATCCTATCTTATGGTATTTATTGCCAAGTTTGTACGCATCATCTTATCCTTTATAATCTTTTGCAGACTCACAGAGCTGCCATGTTAGCTTATTAACTTGCCACTAGTCTGAACTTTTGACCTACAGAATGGAATATTGTAATTCTGATGGTGTCATGCGGCTCAATTAAGAAACGATTCTACGGAGACATATTGATAATCCACATCCTGATCTTGGTCAAATATGTTACAAACTTGAAAATAGCCACATCCTAATTCTGCATCCTTTCACCTTGTAGTAGTTTTGTTTGTTTGTTGTCATACCTAGCTTATTTTTGAGAATGTGTACCACTCATCTTAAGCATTTCTGTAGCATATATGCACAAGTAGATTTTCTGGGAATGCTCTTGCTAATAATTCTGGGACATGAAATCAAAATGAACTCAAGTCTGTTGATCAAATGATGTTGACAAAAATAGCAGAACATTGTTTCCTGTTGTGATTGATTCCTGTTGAGAAGGAAGCCCGCACCACTACACTTCACCGCATAGGAACAAATATATTTGTGTGTATTCATGGTCATATAACAATGTTACTCTTGCATGAACAATCAAGTGTAAGCTAGCATGTGCTGCTCTAGCCTAACAATCTTCATATGAGCTTTGAACAACTTTTGGATTGATTGGACTTTCTGACAAATTCATATGGAATATTTTCAGGTACTTAGCCACCTAGCATTGGATGTGAGGAGGACTTTGAGTGTCATGGAACATACATGGCTGTTAGTAGTATTTTCGACCAACCAACTTCAATCATTTCTTGAATCTTATGTGTGTTCTAGACCATTTGGTGCTTCAAGTGTTTTGGAGTAGAAACTTTGTGCTCAGGTATGTGATTTGTGTGTTTTGGACCATTGTTTGAATTAGTTGAGACTAGCAATTAGTGGCCCTTTTTAGGTGACTTGTGTGTTTTGGATGGTCAAACTATGCTTGTGAACCTGTGTGAATATATATTTATGTATGTTTGCGAACCTATCATCGTTGTCGTCCAATATGTGTTCATCTTGATGCTGTTTGTGGATCACATTTAGTATATGTATCAAATCATTGGTTTGGCTGTACACTACCTTTCCAACAATTTATCTGTTGGTAAACAGATTCTTGGAGAGTAATTGTCAATCCTGGTTACTACCTAGCTAGACAGAATAAGTGTAGGCAATTGTACATACCTAGCTAGACAGAGTATGTGTCGTCCAAGGTATGTGCCTATCTAGACAACATAAGTGTCGGCAATGGTATAAATCTTCCTAACAGAACAAGTGTTGGCAAAGGTATATAACTAGCAGGACAACTTATGTGTCGCCAAAAGTGGGGTCTATGCTCACACCCCATCTGTCGCCGTAGCTAGGGTGTCTTCCCACAAATCATGTGTCGTGGAAGGTAGGTGTATGTGCACAGGCAAACTATCGGCGTAGGTAGGGTGTATGCCAACTCAAAATATGTCGGCAAGTGAACTTCTGTCGGCAATGCCTTTCCCCACAGCAAGTCCTCCGACTGTTCAGTCTTCTATCAGCATATGTGTTAGCCCACTACTAGGGAAAAGCCTATACACAGAATCTTAGCAACATCGAGGGTTAAAAACCCTTGCTACTGCTACTTACTAGCAGCGCAGGTTTCTAAACCTCGCTACTACTAAGTTGATAGCATCAGCGCGGGTTTGTAACCCTCGCTACTACTAAGCGGTCTCTACCGTGCCCCCTGGGATATGCCATAGTAGTAGTAGCGCGGGTTTTTAACCCTCGCTACTACTAAGTTGATAGCAGTAGCGCGGGTTTTTAACCCTCGCTACTACTAAGTGGCCCCTGGACCATGCCATAGTAGTAGCGACGGTTATAAACCCGTGCTACTGCTATCAACTTAGTAGTAGCGAGGGTTAAAAACCCGCGCTACTGCTAATCGTCCGCCATAGTAGTAGCGCGGGGTATGGCCTATTTGTCAAAGTCTACCCCCCCCCTAGTGGACCGCCTTTTCAGTTTAAAAATAAATAAAACAAAATGATAAAAATGTCAAAAAAAATAAAAGAAAATAAGTTTCCCATGTGATATGTGGTCTAGTTGTTGGGAAAATTTACAAATATGAATTTCGACTTTATTTGCAAAATCTCTCTGGAAATTTGTAAAATGGCCATAACTTTTGCATACGAACTCGGATGAAAAAGTTTTTTATATGAAAAATCATCTACTCGAAAAGTTACATCCGAATTTAACCGGTGGAACCCTGTTAAACATTTTTAAAATCCTCAAAAACCTAAAAGAAAAAAATTACGGGGCTTTTAAGATCTGGAGGCAAAAAATTCAAAAAAAGACAGTTTTTTTTAAATTTTTGTTAAATCTGGTCAAACTATGGTCAAACTAATTATTCAAGAATATAAATATTACTAAATAATTATTTTAGTTTTTTTGAATTTTGGTCAAATCTGGTCAAACTATGGTCAAACTGTGGTCAAATCTGGTCAAACTGTGGTCAAACTAATTATTCAAGAAATATTAGTGTTACTAATTTTTAGAACAATAGTTTCAAACACAAACAGTGAAATGTGTGACTTCATGCTCAAGCTAAATTCCTGAGGTTAATAGGATTGACATCTTACTATTGTCAGGAAAACAACAAGTGCAGACTTGGAAACGAGGGAGAATAGAACCCGGAAGTTAAGCGTGCTCAGGCTGGAGTAGTGAGAGGATGGGTGACCGTCCGGGAAGTTAGATGATTTGGAATGATGAGGAGTGATTAGAGATTAAATTGAGCAGCGATGAGGGGTGATTAGAAATTTGAGGTTAAAATAATTTAGAAATTTGAAAATTAGGGGAAAAATCAATTTTTTTTTGAAAAAATTCAAAAAAAATTCGCGCGGGTAGTAGTAGCGCGGGTTTTTACCCACGCTACTGCTATACGTTAGCTGTAGCGCGGGTAGCACCCGCGCTACTACTATAAGTTAGCTGTAGCGCCTTATTAGTAGCGCCGGCCCCCGCGCTACTAATAGGCCCAAAACCCGCGCTGCTGCTAGGCTTTTCCCTAGTAGTGGCTACAAATTATGTGTCGGCAAAGACACCCTGTGCCGACAGATTGATGTGCCACCAATACTTGACCGTGGTGTAGTGATACTTCGAAAGAGATTGTTCGTTTTGTACACGAAGTGCATTCAGTTTTTGCCGTAACCCTCTCTACTTTCTTGCACATGCTATGTGGGTGAAATGATGATTCCATGCCAACTTTCAACCTTTTCAGAGTTCATTTCAAATGCTTTTCAATTTAATGGTCTGATAGCACAAAATAATCAGTAAATGCATGAAAAATAACAAATGAAGTCAGAAAGGGTTGAAAATTGATGATGTGCCTTTAAATGGTGCATTTTGAACACAGAAAAACTATGGAGTTCAAATAAGTTCAAAAAAATGAAATCCCGTTGTAATAGACGAGTTTTCATATGAAACCCTGATACTTAGAAAGAGATTGTGAGTTTTGTACACGAAGTGCATCCAGTTTCTGCCGTAACCCTTTCTACTTCCTTGCACATGCTATGTGGGTGAAATGGTGATACCATGACAACTTTCAACCTTTTCAGAGTTCATTTCAAATGCTTTTCAATTTCATGGTCTTATAGCTCAAAATAATCAGTAAATGCATGAAAAATAACAAACGAAGTCAGAAAGGGTTGAAAATTAATGATGTGGCTTTGAATGGTGCATTTTGAACACAGAAAAACTATGGAGTTCAAATAAGTTCAAAAAAATGAAATCCCTTTGTAACAGACGAGTTTCCGTATGAAACCCTGATACTTCGAAAGAGATTATCCGTTTTGTACACGAAGTGCATCCAGTGTTTCACTAGTAGAAAAGGGGGCAATGGTCCAGGCCGGGCCAGCCCATTAGTCCCGGTTCAATCCAGAACCGGGACCAATGGGGGCATTGTACCCGGTTTGTGAGCCCCGGGGGCCGGCCGGGCCACGTGGGCCATTGGTCCCGGTTCGACTGGACCTATTGGTCCCGGTTGGTGGGACGAACCGGGACCAATGGGCCTCGCTCCTGGCCCAACACCATTGGTCCCGGTTGGTGGCTTGAACCGGGACCAAAGGCTGCCCATTAGTCCCGGTTCATGCCACCAACCGGGACTAAAGGGTTGGTCCTCGTTGCGGCCAGAGTTTAGTCCCACCTCTCCAACCGAAGGGGAATCGGATCGGTTTATAAGCCCCTCCCTCTTTGCCTTATTGAGCTCCTCTGAAAATGAAAATAGATGCCCTTATATAGGGAATTTAGCCTAAATTCATACAGATTTCTCTTGAAATTCGTTATGAATTTAAGTTGAATTTCCTCTATAAGCGCATCTATGCTCATTTCTGAGTAGTTTTTTATATAGTTTTTCTTTTCTTTTCTGCTATATTTATTTTTTTCTTTTTATTTCTGAGTTGTAATACGCCATTAAAAATAAGCATATATGCTCCTTTTTTAGTACAGTTAATCACAACTATTTTTTGCTCCTATTCATTTCTGAGTAGTTTTCTATATAGTTTCTTTTTTCTTTTTTGTTATATTTATTCTTTTGTTTTTATTTCTGAGTTGTAATAAGTCATTAAAAATAAGCATCTATGCTATTTTTTTAGTAAAGTTAATCAAAATTATTTTTTCTTCTATTTATTTCTGAGTGGTTTTTTATATAGTTTTTTTCTTTTCTGCTACATTTATTTTTTTCTTTTTATTTCTGAGTTGTAATAAGTCATTAAAAATAAAAATGAGGCGCAATGCTCGTTAATTTGCTTCAAGCCTTTCGGAATAGTGTCAACTGCACTGCACATAGCTCTGTGCAGTCTACCGTATTCCTCAAGGCTTGAAGCTAACCAACGTGCAGGAGCATTGAGCCTCTTCATCATCGTCTCTGCACTCAGGGCTTATAAACAGCTGTGAGTGCCTCTCGCTTGGCGAGGTGGATCTAAAAAAAAGCTGCAGGAAGAATCAACAAAAAAATAGCTGCAGAAAATAAAAAGTAGTTACACGGGTCCATTGGTACCGGTTCATGGGACCAACCGGTACCAATGCCACTCTTTGGTCCCGGTTGGTTGGACCAACCGGGACGAATGCTCATCTTTAGTCCCGCGCAAACAGCTGAACACGTCACGGTCGCCACTGATACACCTCAGCGCCATGCTGCCAAGTACCACCAGCTGACACAGCTTGAAGCCCTTGGTGGATCTGTCGTGCATAGCACCTCCGACCAGGCATGACCAAGCATAGCACCTGTCGGCCAGGCATGACTTGACAGCTCCACCGAAGCTCCGTGCAAGACGAAGCCGCTCCACCTCCTTCCTCTGACTTCCAGCGCTGCTCCACAAAACAATGCTCCCAAGAGAGAAACAACACCGCAGTGCCGCCATCGTCCGGTCTGGAACACCAGATCCTAGGGTTTCCCCCGGAGCAATACGAGTGGGTCAACGGTAGTCACACGATGATGCCTTCATCATGGTAACGACATGGAACGCCGCCATCGCCCGCCGTCAGCTCGGTTTTCACCGACAACTACGTCTCCCCGACTCGCAGCTGGTGCCAGATGACGGATCCCGAGATCCGAACACCCAGCCTCAGGCCGATCACCTCTGACGGAAGAGATGACCACCATCGCCGGCTGCAACGGTCAGAACAGATCTGATCTATGCTATTTTTTAGTAAAGTTAATCAAAATTATTTTTTCTTCTATTTATTTCTGAGTGGTTTTATATATATTTTTTTTCTTTTCTGCTACATTTATTTTTTTCTTTCTATTTCTGAGTTGTAATAAGTCATTAAAAATAAAAAAGAGACGCAATGCTCGTTAATTTGCTTCAAGCCTTTTGGAATAGTGTCAACTGCCCTGCACATAGCTCTGTGCAGTCTACCGTATTCCTCAAGGCTTGAAGCTAACCAACGTGCAGGAGCACTGAGCCTCTTCGTCATCGTCTCTGCACTCAGGGCTTATAAACAGCTGCGTGTGCCTCTCGCTTGGCGAGGTGGGACTAAAAAATAGCTGCAGGAAGAATCAACAAAAAAATAGCTGCAGAAAATAAAAAAGTAGTTACACGGGTCCATTGGTATCGGTTCATGGCACCAACCGGTACCAATGCCACTCTTTGGTCCCGGTTGATTGGACCAACCGGGACGAATGCTCATCTTTAGTCCCGGTTGGAGCCACCAACCGGGACCAAAGGTCTTCGTCTGCAGAAAAGAGGCCTTTGGTCCCGGTTGGTGGCACCAACCGGGACTAAAGGGGGCATTAGTCCCGGTTGGTGCCACCAACCGGGACCAATGCTCTTGCTATATATATAGGAATTAGCAGTTTTCGCCAAAACCCATCTCTTTCTTGCCCGACGCCTCTGCTCCTCGTCGCTGTCGCCGCCGAGCCCTACCCCGCGCCGCCCCGAGCCCTCCCTCCCCGTCTCCGTGCCGAGCCCGCCGTCGTCGCCCGCGCACGTCGTCGCCGCCCTCATCGCCGCCCGCGTCCCGCGCCGCCCCGTCATATCACGCCCCGACGTTGTCGCCACCCCCGCCGTCGCCCTTGC
>NC_057801.1:523958891-523959435 GCF_018294505.1 Triticum aestivum
CGCCGCCCCGAGCCCGTCGTCGCCCCTGCACCGCGCCGCCCCGAGCCCATCGTTGCCCCTGCACCACGCCGCCTCAACGCCGACGTGAGCGTTTTTTTATTTTTGTTAGATTTTTTTAGATTCTTTTTGTAGTTCATAGATTTTTTTGTTAGGTTAGATGTGTAGTAATTTAGATATGTAGTTCATAGATTTTTTTGTTAGATTAGATTTTTTTTGTTAGATTACATGTGTAGTAATTAATTTGTTCATATTATGTTAGATATTTTTGTTAGATTAATTAGATTTTTTTGTTAGATTAGATATGTGTAGTAATTAATTTCTTCAAATTATGTTAGATTTCTTTCTGTTAATATATTTTTTTGGTGATATTATTATTGAATATGCATGTTTGGTGATATTATTGTTAATAGATTTTTTTGGTGATATTTAGATTGTGTAATTAATTTTGTTCATAGAATTTTAATGATTTTTTTGTTCATAGTATTTAGAAAAAGGAAAAAAAATAAGAAGTAGTTTATATATAGTTGAACTAGCTAGTTGATTT
>NC_057801.1:523959944-523964786 GCF_018294505.1 Triticum aestivum
AGATTGTGTAATTAATTTTGTTCATAGAATTTTAATGATCTTTTTTTAATAGTATTTAGAAAAAGGAAAAAAATAAGAAGTAGTTTATATATAGTTGAACTAGCTAGTTGATTTAATAAACTAATTTATTTTACTATATATAGAAGTAGTTTGTTTTTAGTAAGTACTACTTATTTATTTATAGTAAGTGCTTAGTACTTGAACTAGATAGTTGATTCAATTAATAAAACTACTTTTATTTAACTACATATAGAAGTAGTTCCCGCGTCGACGTCTGCGATGCCTATCCCGCATCCTCATCGTCGTCGACTCGGCGGTGGAGGCCTGCTTGATCAGGGCCATGTTCGGGATTGGGCTCCGCCGGGCTGGTATTGGGAGGTGCTACCTTCCGGGGGACGTAGGTTGGTGAGGAGGCAGCCCGTTGTTGACCCGATCCTTGTTTGGTGGCGGTCGCGTGGGCCAGTGACGGTGGTGAGGCATCCGGACACCGCGGAGGTGGTACGTCACCGTGTCAGCGAGGAGGACGAGCACGTCCGTCGCTACATGGTTGAATTGGAGGGGAGGTTCGACAATACCTGGCAGGTTCTTCAGGGATCTCACTGGAGCTATGATCCTGTGATGGTTCCTTATCTTTGGGGGTCCATCGCCCGCGCCGATAACCATCGGGCGCTACGGTTCTAGTTGTATTAGTGATAATATTCGACGATGTACGGACACCAAGAGATGATTTACTTTTGCTTATAATTATTGAATGCATGCTAATTTGAATACTATACTTTATTTTATGATTTGGTTTTGCTTATTTTATGATTTGGTTCTGCTTATTGAATGCTCATATTGGATAAGTTCTCCTTCATTCCCGTGTGCTAGACAATTTGGTATAATAATGCATTCGGGAATGAAAGAGGAGCTACGTACATCGATCATCGATAGTCAACCCGTGATGAATAATAATGATCTAGTTTAATATTTGAATTATGAACATAGGCCGGAAATGTCGTACTCATCGGATGACAAAAACCACCCGTGGGAGTGCGACTGGTGCCACGACGACCGAGGTATCCGCGACAGGTTCATTGAGCTGGACGAAGATCGGCGCTTCAGCATTAAGCTCGAGGAGAGCTGCGATGTTCATACGGTACGCAACGACGACAGTAGTTTTTTTCATAATTAAGCACGACTTCAACTATTTTAACATGTATTTTTCATCTTTTCCAATTCGACTAGCTTATCCCATGCTTTGCAAGACGCTATGTCTTGGAGTGGATGGGTTTTGAAGACCATATAAGTTTCGAAACCAAAACAATTATCCTAAGTACCCATCATGGTGTGGATTTTCAAGTAAAGCTCTACAATGCTCAGAGTGTAACCCATTTTTGTTTCAAAAATTGGGATGCATTTTGCAAGATGTATGGTCTTGATGAGGGTATGCTTGTCACCATGGATCTTGGTGATCCTACAATCGAGCAAGAGAGACCTTCGATTTGGGTCCTTGTGGATACACCTCCAATTCTTCCCTCATGTGAGCTAAACATAGTTATTAAGTAATTTATATTGTTTATTTCAAAGTATATAGTTGACAACTTATCTCCATTGACAGCTTATTTTCATTCTTCAAAGAATGTGCGGAAGATGGTAGACAGAACGTACTACACCGAAGGCTCCGAATTAACTTATCAGGAGAAAAATCATCTGGTCAGATTTTGTACTGATCTTGAGAATTACAATATCTACAATCAAACTCCTCAACATTATGGTCAATACGTGCCACTAGTGCACGTGTTGAACTACGGTAACTACCATGGAGATACCCTGGTAAGATTATTTTTTACTATTACAACATCCGTGCATCTTTTTGCACACTTCTAAAACTAGTACATCATTGCTAACTACGATGTTATTAGTATGTTTTTCAACAGATAATCCCGAATGATTGTGTGCCTCATCTGATGTATACGCATGGTAGCCTTCATGTTTTGAACATACAACCAGGTCGTCCTACGAATCTCAACTGTCCATACCGGGTTTCTAAAATAAGTGGAGACATAACAATCAAAGAATGGAAAAAATGTATGGACAGTCGTAAGGAGCTTCTTGGAAGCAATAAGCAGCGAAGGGCAAGAATTGGAGACAGGATGATCGCCATTCTTCATAATGGAGAGTCAGGGTCTATATTGTTTTATGCTATTTTACCTTAAGGGTGTCTAGGTCCTACCTGATACTGATGATCATGTGCTAAAGAACAATTATGTAGGGTTGGGTTCGATGACTATGAGGATGATGATCGTATGACTTATTATTAATAATGAGTAGAAGTTGTATGATGATGCATGATTAGTAGGACTTGTTATTATATATATATATATATATATATATATATATATATATATATATATGATGATGTATGATGCAAGCATGCATGAGCATGTTATATCTGCGGGTGCAATGAACATAGCAGCAGCGTTGATAAACCAAGGACGAAGATATAAGAGAGGACACTTCTCTCTATTAGCTAGCTATAATAACAACCTAAAAATAACCCCCAAAACCCCTAAATCAGCCACTTTTGTAAAAAAAATTGACTTTTGGTCCCGGTTGGAGCCACCAACCAGGACCAAAGGCCCCCTGACTAGGCTCGGCGCACAGGGCCACGTGGAGGCACATTGGTCCCAGTTCGTGTTTGAACCGGGACTAATGGGTGGAGGCATTACTAACGACCCATTAGTCCCGGTTCATGAACCGGGACTAAAGGCCCTTACGAACCGGGTCTAATGGGTGGTTTTCTACTAGTGTTTGTCGTAACCCTCTCTACTTCCTTGCACATGCTATGTGGGTGAAATGATGATACCATGCCAACTTTCAACCTTTTCAAAGTTCATTCAAATGCTTTTCAATTTCATGGTCTTATAGCTCAAAATAATCAGTAAATGCATGAAAAATAACAAATGAAGTCAGAAAGGGTTGAAAATTGATGATGTGGCTTTGAATGGTGCATTTTGAACACAAAAAAACTATGGAGTTCAAATAATTTCAAAAAAATGAAATCCCTTTGTAACAGACGAGTTTCCGTATGAAACCCTGATACTTCGAAAGAGGTTGTCTGTTTTGTACATGAAATGCATCCAGTTTTTTCCTAACCCTCTCTACTTCCTTGCACATGCTATGTGGGTGAAATGATGATACCATGCCAACTTTCAACCTTTTCAAAGTTCATTTCAAATGTTTTTCATTTTCATGGTCTTATAGCTCAAAATAATCAGTAAATGCATGAAAAATAACAAATGAAGTTAGAAAGGGTTGAAAATTGATGATGTGGCTTTGAATGGTGCCTTTTGAACACAGAAAAACTATGGAGTTAAAATAAGTTCAAAAAAATGAAATCCCTTTGTAATAGACGAGTTTCCGTATGAAACCCTGATACTTCGAAAGAGATTGTGCGTTTTGTACATGAAGTGCATCCAGTTTCTCTTGTAACCATTTCTACTTTCTAGCACATGCTTTGTGGGTGAAATGATGATACCATGCCAACTTACAACCTTTTCAGAGTTCATTTCAAATGCTTTTCAATTTCATGGTCTTATAGCTCAAAATAATCAGTAAATGCATGAAAAATAACAAACGAAGTCAGAAAGGGTTGAAAATTATGTGGCTTTGAATGGTGCATTTTGAACACAGAAAAACTATGGAGTTGAAATAAGTTCAAAAAAATGAAATCCCTTTGTAACATACGAGTTTCCGTATGAAACCCTCATACTTCGAAAGAGATTGTCCGTTTTGTACATGAAGTGCATCCAGTTTTTGTCGTAATCCTCTCTACTTTCTTGCACATGCTATGTGGGTGAAATGATCGTGCCATGCCAACTTTCCACCTTTTCAGAGTTCATTTCAAATGCTTTTCAATTTCATGGTCTTATAGCTCAAAATAATTAGTAAATGCATAAAAATAACAAATGAAGTCAGAAAGGGTTGAAAATTGATGATGTGGCTTTGAATGGTGCATTTTGAACATAGAAAAACTATGGAGTTCAAATAATTTCAAAAAAATGAAATCCCTTTGTAACAGACGAGTTTCCATATGAAACCCTGATACTTCGAAAGAGGTTGTCTGTTTTGTACATGAAGTGCATCCTGTTTTTTCCTAACCCTCTCTACTTCCTTGCACATGCTATGTGGGTGAAATGATGATACCAAGCCAACTTTCAACCTTTTCAAAGTTCATTTCAAATGCATTTCATTTTCATGGTCTTATAGCTCAAAATAATCACTAAATGCATTAAAAATAACAAATGAAGTCAGAAAGGGTTGAAAATTGATAATGTGGCTTTGAATGGTGCATTTTGAACACAAAAAAACTATGTAGTTAAAATAAGTTCAAAAAATGAAATCCCTTTGTAACAGACGAGTTTCCGTATGAAACCCTGATACTTCAAAAGAGATTGTCCGTTTTGTACACGAAGTGCATCCAGTTTTTGTCGTAACCCTCTCTACTTTCTTGCACATGCTATGTGGGTGAAATGATGATACCATGCCAACTTTCAACCTTTTTAGAGTTCATTTCAAATGCTTTTCAATTTCATGGTCTTATAGCTCAAAATAATCAGTAAACACATGAAAAATAACAAATGAAGTCAGAAAGGGTTGAAAATTGATGATGTGGCTTTCAATGGTGCATTTTGAACACAGAAAAACTATGGAGTTCAAATAATTTCAAAAAAAATGAAATCCCTTTGTAATAGACGAGTTTCCGTATAAAATCCTGATACTTCGAAAGAGGTTGTCAGTTTTGTACATGAAGTGCATCCTGTTTTTTCCTAACCCTCTCTACTTCCTTGCACATGCTAT
>NC_057801.1:523965089-523970586 GCF_018294505.1 Triticum aestivum
TGTCTGTTTTGTACATGAAATGCATCCAGTTTTTTCCTAACCCTCTCTACTTCCTTGCACATGCTATGTGGGTGAAATGATGATACCATGCCAACTTTCAACCTTTTCAAAGTTCATTTCAAATGTTTTTCATTTTCATGGTCTTATAGCTCAAAATAATCAGTAAATGCATGAAAAATAACAAATGAAGTCAGAAAGGGTTGAAAATTGATGATGTGTCTTTGAATGGTGCCTTTTGAACACAGAAAAACTATGGAGTTAAAATAAGTTCAAAAAAATGAAATCCCTTTGTAATAGACGAGTTTCCGTATGAAACCCTGATACTTCGAAAGAGATTGTGCGTTTTGTACATGAAGTGCATCCAGTTTCTCTTGTAACCATTTCTACTTTCTAGCACATGCTTTGTGGGTGAAATGATGATACCATGCCAACTTTCAACCTTTTCAGAGTTCATTTCAAATGCTTTTCAATTTCATGGTCTTATAGCTCAAAATAATCAGTAAATGCATGAAAAATAACAAACAAAGTCAGAAAGGGTTGAAAATTATGTGGCTTTGAATGGTGCATTTTGAACACAGAAAAACTATGGAGTTGAAATAAGTTCAAAAAAATGAAATCCCTTTGTAACATACGAGTTTCCGTATGAAACCCTCATACTTCGAAAGAGATTGTCCGTTTTGTACATGAAGTGCATCCAGTTTTTGTCGTAACCCTCTCTACTTTCTTGCACATGCTATGTGGGTGAAATGATCGTGCCATGCCAACTTTCCACCTTTTCAGAGTTCATTTCAAATGCTTTTCAATTTCATGGTCTTATAGCTCAAAATAATTAGTAAATGCATAAAAATAACAAATGAAGTCAGAAAGGGTTGAAAATTGATGATGTGGCTTTGAATGGTGCAGTTTGAACATAGAAAAACTATGGAGTTAAAATAATTTCAAAAAAATGAAATCCCTTTGTAACAGACGAGTTTCCATATGAAACCCTGATACTTCGAAAGAGGTTGTCTGTTTTGTACATGAAGTGCATCCTGTTTTTTCCTAACCCTCTCTACTTCCTTGCACATGCTATGTGGGTGAAATGATGATACCAAGCCAACTTTCAACCTTTTCAATGTTCATTTCAAATGCATTTCATTTTCATGGTCTTATAGCTCAAAATAATCACTAAATGCACGAAAAATAACAAATGAAGTTAGAAAGGGTTGAAAATTGATGATGTGGCTTTGAATGGTGCATTTTGAACACAAAAAAACTATGGAGTTAAAATAAGTTCAAAAAATGAAATCCCTTTGTAACAGACGAGTTTCCGTATGAAACCCTGATACTTCAAAAGAGATTGTCCGTTTTGTACACGAAGTGCATCCAGTTTTTATCGTAACCCTCTCTACTTTCTTGCACATGCTATGTGGGTGAAATGATGATACCATGCCAACTTTCAACCTTTTTAGAGTTCATTTCTAATGCTTTTCAATTTCATGGTCTTATAGCTCAAAATAATCAGTAAACACAAGAAAAATAACAAATGAAGTCAGAAAGGGTTGAAAATTGATGATGTGGCTTTCAATGGTGCATTTTGAACACAGAAAAACTATGGAGTTCAAATAATTTCAAAAAAATGAAATCCCTTTGTAACAGACGAGTTTCCGTATGAAATCCTGATACTTCGAAAGAGGTTGTCAGTTTTGTACATGAAGTGCATCCTGTTTTTGCCTAACCCTCTCTACTTCCTTGCACATGCTATGTGGGTGAAATGATGATACCATGCCAACTTTCAACCTTTTTTCAAAGTTCATTCAAATGCTTTTTAATTTCATGGTCTTATAGCTCAAAATAATCAGTAAATGCATGAAAAATAACAAATGATGTCAGAAAGGGTTGAAAATTGATGATGTGGCTTTGAATGGTGCATTTTGAACACAGAAAAACTATGGAGTTCAAATAAGTTCAAAAAAATGAAATCCCTTCGTAACAGACGAGTTTCCGTATGAAACCCTGATACTTCGAAAGAGATTGTCCGTTTTGTACACGAAGTGCATCCAGTTTTTGTCGTAACCCTCTCTACTTTCTTTCACAAGTTATGTGTGTGAAATGATCATATCATGCCAACTTTCAACCTTTTCAGAGTTCATTTCAAATGCTTTTCAATTTCATGGTCTTATAGCTCAAAATAATTAGTAAATGCATGAAAAATAAAAAATGAAGTCAGAAAGGGTTGAAAATTGATGATGTGGCTTTGAATGGTGCATTTTGAACACAGAAAAACTATGGAGCTCAAATAATTTCAAAAAAATGAAATCCCTTTGTAACAGACGAGTTTCCATATGAAACCCTGATACTTTGAAAGAGGTTGTCTGTGACGCCCCCGATTCAATCGTACACTAATCATGCACGCAAACGTGTATGATCAAGATCAGGGACTCACGGGAAGATATCACAACACAACTCTAAAAACATAAATAAGTCATACAAGCATCATAATACAAGCCAAGGGCCTCGAGGGCTCGAATACATGTGCTCGATGATAGACGAGTCAGCGGAAGCAACAATATCTGAGTACAGGCATAAGTTAAACAAGTTGCCATAAGATGGCTAGCACAAACTGGGATACAGATCGAAAGAGGCGCAGGCCTCCTGCCTGGGATCCTCCTAACTACTCCTGGTCGTCATCAGCAGCCTGCACGTAGTAGTAGGCACCTCCAGGGTAGTAGTCATCATCGACGGTGGCGTCTGGCTCTTGGACTCCAGCATCTGGTTGCGACAACCAGAAAGAAAGGAAAGGGGGAAAAGGGGGGAGAAAGCAACCGTGAGTACTCATCCAAAGTACTCACAAGCAAGGAGCTACACTACATATGCATGGGTATATGAGTAAAGGGCCATATCAGTGGATTGAACTGCAGAATGCCAGAATAAGAGGGGGATAGCTAATCCTGTCGAAGACTACGCTTCTGGCAGCCTCCATCTTGCAGCATGTAGAAGAGAGTAGATTGAAGTCCTCCAAGTAGCATCTCCAAGTAGCATCTCCAAGTAGCATCTCCAGGTAGCATCTCCAGTAGCATCGCATAGCATAATCCTACCCGGCGATCCTCCCCTCGTCGCCCTGTGGAAAAGCGATCACCGGGTTGTCTGTGGAACTTATCTGGGTGTATTTTATTAAGTATCCGGTTCTAGTTGTCATAAGGTCAAGGTACAACTCCGGTCGTCCTTTTACCGAGGGACACGGCTATTCGAATAGATTAACTTCCCTGCAGGGGTG
Source organism: Triticum aestivum (assembly GCF_018294505.1). Taxonomy (NCBI): domain Eukaryota; kingdom Viridiplantae; phylum Streptophyta; class Magnoliopsida; order Poales; family Poaceae; genus Triticum; species Triticum aestivum. Next base: position 523,968,346 of record NC_057801.1, read on the forward strand.
CACCACATAACCCAACACGCTCGATCCCATTTGGCCGGACACACTTTCCTGGGTCATGCCCGGCCTCGGAAGATCAACATGTCGCAGCCCCACCTAGGCACAACAGAGAGGTCAGCACGCCGGTCTAACTCCTATGGCGCAGGGGTCTGGGCCCATCGCCCTTTGCACACCTGCACGTTGCGAACGCGGCCGGAAGCAGACCTAGCCTAGTGGCGTTCCAGTCCAATCCGGCGTGCGCCACTCAGTCGCTGACGTCACGAAGGCTTCGGCTGATACCACGACGCCGGGATACCCATAACTACTCCCACGTAGATGGTTAGTGCGTATAGACGAAATGGCCAGACTCAGATCAAATACCAAGATCTCGTTAAGCGTGTTATTATGAAGCAACCGCGGACGCCGACCAGGGCCAGGCCCACCTCTCGCCTAGGTGGTCTCAACCTGCCCTGTCGCTCCGCCACAAAGATCCACATAGAGGGCCGTCGGGACAAAGGTCCTTTCAGCCCCCAATCCGTGAATCACTCGCGGGTACTCTTCGAGCGGACCCGACTTTAGTCACCATCTGTATAGTATGTATGTATAGTATATACCCGTGATCACCTCCCAAGTGATCACGGCCCAATAGTATAGCAAGGCAGACTGACAAGAATGTAGGGCCAATGATGATAAACTAGCATCCTATACTAAGCATTTAGGATTGCAGGTAAGGTATCAACAGATGTAGCAACAATGTTAGGCTATGCATCAAAATAGGATCAAGGGAAAGCAGTAACATGCTACACTACTCTAATGCAAGCAGTATAGAGGAGAATAGGCGATATCTGGTGATCAAGGGGGGGCTTGCCTGGTTGTTCTGGCAAGAGAGAGGGGTCGTCAACTCCGTAGTCGAACTGGGGTCGCCGGCAGTCTCGGGGTCCACCAGAAAGAAGTAATGGAGGGGGAACACAATAAATAATAGAGCAATCAAAGCATCACAAAGCGTAACAAGACAATACGCGGTGTTCGGTGTGCCCTAACGCGGTAGTAGGGGATACCGGCGAAAGGGGGAAACATCCGGGAAAGTATCCCCGGTGTTTCGCGTTTTCGGACAAATGAACCGGAGGTGAAATGTTGTAGGTTCACTATGCTAGGGACGCGTGGCGGATGAACGGGCTGCGTATCTAGATTCGTCTCGTCGTTCTGAGCCACTTTCATGTACAAAGTTTTTCCATCCGAGCTATGGTTTATTTTATATTGATTTTAAAAGATTTAAATCATTTTTAGCATTTATCTAATTATTTTATTTCGAAATTTGGATTTATGACATCAGCATGATGTCATGCTGACGTCAGCAGTCAACAGGTGTTGACTGGGTCAATCTGACGGTGGGTCCCATTCGTCATAGACTAAGACTAACTAAACAGGGTTATTTAGTTTAACTAAGTGATTAGGTTAATTAATTTTAATTAGATTAGTTAAATAGGATTAGTTAACTTAATTAACCAATTAATTAATTAATTACTAATTTATTTATTTTAACACTTTTTTTTAAAATTCGTTCTGGGGTGGGGGCCCTTGTCATTTGGTCAGGGGGGCTTAGCAGGCGCGGGCGCTAATGGGCGTGGGTTAACGGGGGGTGGAGTGGAGCAAAGCCACGGGGCTCGCGGGCGCGAGCGCCGGTGGCCAGGGGCCGCGCGGGCGGCGACCCAAGCAGGGCTGGGGAAGCAGCACCACAGCAGGCAGTGGGGCGGCCAAGCAGCGCCATGGCGCGGGCGCGGGCAGGCCACCGTTGGGGAGCGGGTTCGGCACGACGAGGAGCGAATGGCTGTGGGCAGGGGAGCGCGAGACGCGGCCGGTGCGGCGCGGAGCGCTGTCGGGCAGGGACGGCCACGCGCGGGTGGTTGCGAACGGGGGCTCGCGGGGAGCGTGGACTGGTTGCAGAGAGTCGCAGGGGGGTCGCCGGGCGCTGCGAGCATGCGCTGGGCGCGGTGCAGTACGGCGTCGATGCGCGTGCAGGACAGGGGAGAGAGGGGAGGGCGTGGCCCTCACCAGCGTTGGAGGGCAGGGGGTCGGCGTGGCTCGGTGGAGCCGTCGAGGGGGAGACGAGGAAGGGCGACGAACGAGGCGAAGGAGCTCCGGGCGGCGTTGACGAGCAGCGGCAGCGGCGCAACGTCGGGGCTTGGGGCGCCGCGGGGAGAGACGGATGGCGGGCTGGCGTGGTGGCTCCGTCGACGGGAGGCCTGCGGGCGGCGGCACGGCGTC
>NC_057801.1:523971064-523972313 GCF_018294505.1 Triticum aestivum
TTTTCTGTTTTGCATTTTCTTTTATTATTTCTCTTTTCTGTTTTAATTCATTTTAAAATATTCAGGCACTTTCAAAAAAATGTGTTTTCTTTATTATAATTACCCTTGTAATATTCGGCAACCACCGAACATTTTTGTTTCAACTTTGAAAATGTTTGTTGTTTGACATATTTAGAATTTAAATTTTGAAACGGTTTTGAATCATTGTGAGGTTAGCAACAGTAACCGAGGTGACGTGGAATGATTAGCGTGGGATTACTATAGCATGATTATTCGGGCGTCACATTGTCTGTTTTGTACATGAAATGCATCCAGTTTTTTCCTAACCTTCTCTACTTCCTTGCACATTCTATGTGGGTGAAAAGATGATACCATGCCAACTTTCAACCTTTTCAAAGTTCATTTCAAATGCTTTTCATTTTCATGGTCTTATAGCTCACAATAATCAGTAAATGCATGAAAAATAACAAATGAAGTCAGAAAGCGTTGAAAATTGATGATGTGGCTTTGAATGGTGCATTTTGAACACAGAAAAACTATGGAGTTAAAATAAGTTAAAAAAATGAAATCCCTTTGTAACAGACGAGTTTCCATATGAAAGCCTGATACTTCGAAAGAGATTGTCCGTTTTGTACACCAAGTGCATCCAGTTTTTGTCGTAACCCTCTCTACTTTTGGCACATGCTATGTGGGTGAAATGATGATACCATGCCAACTTTCAACCTTTTCAGAGTTCATTTCAAATGCTTTTCAATTTCATGGTCTTATACCTCAAAATAATCAGTAAATGCATGAAAAATAACAAATGAAATCAGAAAGGGTTGAAAATTGATGATGTGGCTTTCAATGGGGCATTTTGAACACAGAAAAACTATGGAGTTCAAATGATTTAAAAAAAATGAAATCCCTTTGTAACAGACGAGTTTCCATATGAAACACCGATACTTCGAAAGAGATTGTCCGTTTTGTACACGAAGTGCATCCAGTTTTTGCCCTAACCCTTTCTACTTTCTTGCACATGCTATGTTGGTGAAATTATTATACCATGCCAACTTTCAACCTTTTCAGAGATCATTTCAAATGCTTTTCAATTTCATGGTCTTATAGCTCAAAATAATCAGTAAATGCATGAAAAATAACAAACGAAGTCAGAAAGGGTTGAAAATTGATGATGTGGCTTTGAATGGTGCATCTTGAACACAGAAAAACTACAGAGTTAAAATAAGTTCAAAAAGATGAAATCCCTTTG
>NC_057801.1:523973588-523974186 GCF_018294505.1 Triticum aestivum
TTTGAACACAGAAAACTATGGAGTTCAAATAATTTCAAAAAATGAAATCCCTTTGTAATAGACGAGTTTCCGTATGAAATCCTGATTCTTCGCAAAAGGTTGTCAGTTTTGTAAATGAAGAGCATCCAGTTTTTGCTTAACCCTCTCTACTTCCTTGCACATGCTATGCGGGTGAAATGATGATTCCATGCCAACTTTCAACCTTTTCAAAGTTCATTTCAAATGCTTTTTAATTTCATGGTCTTATAGCTCAAAATAATTAGTAAATGCATGAAAAATAACAAATGAAGCCAGAAAGGGTTGAAAATTGATGATGTGGCTTTGAATGGTGCATTTTGAACACAGAAAAACTATGGAGTTCAAATAAGTTCAAAAAAATGAAATCCCTTTGTAACAGACGAGTTTCCGTATGAAACCTTCATACTTCGAAAGAGATTGTCTGTTTTGTACATGAAGTGCATCCACTTTTTGTCGTGACCCTCTCTACTTTCTTGCACATGCTATGTGGGTGAAATGATGATACCATGCCAACTTTCAACCTTTTCAGAGTTCATTTCAAATGCTTTTCAATTTCATGGTCTTATAGCTCAAAATAATC
>NC_057801.1:523974332-523975380 GCF_018294505.1 Triticum aestivum
ATGGTGCATTTTGAACACAGAAAAACTATGGAGTTCAAATAAGTTCAAAGAAATGAAATCCCTTCGTAACAGACGAGTTTCCGTATGAAACCCTGATACTTCGAAAGAGATTGTCCGTTTTGTACACGAAGTGCATCCAGTTTTTGCCTAACCCTCTCTACTCTCTTGCACATGCTATGTGGGTGAAATGATGATACCATACCAACTTTCAACCTTTTCCGAGTTCATTTCAAATGCTTTTCCATTTCATGGTCTTATAGCTCAAAATAATCAGTAAATGCATGAAAATTAACAAATGAAGTCAGAAAGGGTTGAAAATTGATGATGTGGATGTGAATGGTGCATTTTGAACACAGAAAAACTATGGAGTTCAAATAAGTTCAAAAAATGAAATCTCGTTGTAACAGACGAGTTTTCGTATGAAACACTGATACTTAGAAAGAGATTGTGCGTTTTGTACACGAAGTGCATCCAGTTTCTGCCGTAACCCTTTCTACTTTCTTGCACATGCTATGTGGGCGAAATGATGATACCATGCCAACTTTGAACCTTTTCAGCGTTCATTTCAAATGCTTTTCAATTTCATGGTCTTATAGCTCAAAATAATCAGCAAATGCATGAAAAATAACAAATGAAGTCAGAAAGGGTTGAAAATTGATGATGTGGCTTTGAATGGTGCATTTTGAACACAAAAAAACTACCGAGTTAATATAAGTTCAAAAAGATGAAATCCCTTTGTAACAGACGAGTTTCCGTATGAAACCCTGATACTTCGAAAGAGATTGTCCGTTTTGTACACGAAGTGCATCCAGTTTGTGTTGTAACCCTCTCTACTTTCTTGCACATGCTATGTGGGTGAAATGATCATACCATGCCAACTTTCAACCTTTTCAGAGTTCATTTCAAATGCTTTTCAATTTCATGGTCTTATAGCTCAAAATAATTAGTAAATGCATTAAATAACAAATGAAGTCATAAAGGGTTGAAAATTGATGATGTGGCTTTGAATGGTGCATTTATACACAGAAAAACTATGGAGTTAAAATAA
>NC_057801.1:523975560-523976158 GCF_018294505.1 Triticum aestivum
TTTGAACACAGAAAACTATGGAGTTCAAATAATTTCAAAAAATGAAATCCCTTTGTAATAGACGAGTTTCCGTATGAAATCCTGATTCTTCGCAAAAGGTTGTCAGTTTTGTAAATGAAGAGCATCCAGTTTTTGCTTAACCCTCTCTACTTCCTTGCACATGCTATGCGGGTGAAATGATGATTCCATGCCAACTTTCAACCTTTTCAAAGTTCATTTCAAATGCTTTTTAATTTCATGGTCTTATAGCTCAAAATAATTAGTAAATGCATGAAAAATAACAAATGAAGCCAGAAAGGGTTGAAAATTGATGATGTGGCTTTGAATGGTGCATTTTGAACACAGAAAAACTATGGAGTTCAAATAAGTTCAAAAAAATGAAATCCCTTTGTAACAGACGAGTTTCCGTATGAAACCTTCATACTTCGAAAGAGATTGTCTGTTTTGTACATGAAGTGCATCCACTTTTTGTCGTGACCCTCTCTACTTTCTTGCACATGCTATGTGGGTGAAATGATGATACCATGCCAACTTTCAACCTTTTCAGAGTTCATTTCAAATGCTTTTCAATTTCATGGTCTTATAGCTCAAAATAATC
>NC_057801.1:523977023-523977791 GCF_018294505.1 Triticum aestivum
AGTTGAAAATTGATGATGTGGCTTTGAATGGTGCATTTTGAACACAGAAAAACTAAGGAGTTCAAATAAGTTCAAAAAAATGAATTCCCTTTGTAACAGACGAGTTTCCGTATGAAACCCTGATACTCCGAAAGAGATTGTCTGTTTTGTACATGAAGTGCATCCAGTTTTTGCCGTAACCGTCTCTACTTTCTTGCACATGCTATGTGGGTGAAATGATGATAACATGCCAACTTTCAAACTTTTCAGAGTTCATTTCAAATGCTTTTCAATTTCATGGTCTTATAGCTCAAAATAATCAGTAAATGCATGAAAAATAACAAATGAAGTCAGAAAGGGTTGAAAATTGATGATGTGGATTTGAATGGTGCATTTTGAACACAGAAAAACTATGGAGTTCAAATAATTTCAAAAAAATGAAATCCCTTTGTAACAGACGAGTTTCCATATGAAACCCTCATACATCGAAAGAGGTTGTCGGTTTTGTACATGAAGTGCATCCAGTTTTTGCCTAACCCTCTCTGCTTCCTTGCATATGCTATGTTGGTGAAATGATGATACCATGCCAACTTTCAACCTTTTCAGAGTTCATTTCAAATGCTTTTCAATTTCATGGTCTTATAGATCAAAATAATCAGTAAATGCATGAAAAATAACAAATGAAGTCAGAAAGGGTTGAAAATTGATGATGTGGCTTTGAATGGTACATTTTAAACACAGAAAAACTAAGGAGTTCAAATAAGTTCAAAGAAATGAAATCCCTTTGTA
>NC_057801.1:523978118-523980370 GCF_018294505.1 Triticum aestivum
GATGTGCCTTTGAATGGTGCATTTTGAACACAGAAAAACTATGGAGTTCAAATAGGTTCAAAAAAATGAAATCCCATTGTAACAGACGAGTCTTCGTATGAAACCCTGATACTTAGAAAGAGATTGTGCGTTTTGTACATGAAGTGCATCCAGTTTCTGCCGTAACCCTTTCTACTTTCTTGCACATGCTATGTGGGTGAAATGATGATACCATGCCAACTTTCCACCTTTCCATAGTTCATTTCAAATGCTTTTCAATTTCATGGTCTTATAGCTCAAAATAATCAGTAAATGCATGAAAAATAACAAATGAAGTCTGAAAGGGTTGAAAATTGATGATGTGGCTTTGAATGGTGCATTTTGAACATAGAAATACTATGGAGTTCAAATAATTTCAAAAAAATAAAATCCCTTTGTAATAGACGAGTTTCCGTTTGAAACCCTGATACTTCGAAGGAGATTGTGCGTTTTATACACGAAGTGCATCCAGTTTTTGTCGTAACCCTCTCTACTTTCTTGCACATGCTATGTGCGTGAAATGATGATACCATGCCAACTTTCAACATTTTCAGAGTTCATTTCAAATGCTTTTCAGTTTCATGGTCTTATAGCTCAAAATAATCAGTAAATGCATGAAAAATAACAAATGAAGTCAGAAAGGGTTGAAAATTGATGATGTGCCTTTGAATGGTGCATTTTGAACACAGAAAAACTATGGAGTTCAAATAAGTTCAAAAAAATGAAATCCCGTTGTAACAGACGAGTTTTCGTATGAAACCCTGATACTTCGAAAGAGATTGTCCGTTTTGTACATGAAGTGCATCCGGTTTTTGCCGTAACCCTCTCTACTTTCTTGCACATGCTATGTGGGTGAAATGATGATACCATGCCAACTTTCAACCTTTTTAGAGTTCATTTCAAATGCTTTTCAATTTCATGGTCTTATAGCTCAAAATAATCAGTAAATGCATGAAAAATAACAAATGAAGTCAGAAAGGGTTGAACATTCATGATGTGGCTTTGAATGGTGCATTTTGAACACATAAAAACTATGGAGTTCAAATAAGTTCAAAGAAATGAAATCCCTTTGTAACAGACGAGTTTCCATATGAAACCCTGATACTTCGAAAGAGGTTGTTTGTTTTGTCCATGAAGTGCATCCAATTTTTTCCTAACCCTCTCTAATTCCTTGAACATGCTATGTGGGTGAAATGATGATACCATGCCAACTTTCAACCTTTTCAAAGTTCATTTCAAATGCTTTTAAATTTCATGGTCTTATAGCTCAAAATAATCAGTAAATGTATGAAAAATAACAAATGAAGTCAGAAAGGGTTGAAAATTGATGACGTGGCTTTGAATGGTGCATTTTGAACATAGATAAACTATGGAGTTAAAATAAGTTCAAAGAAATGAAATCGCTTTGTAACAGACGAGTTTCCGTATGAAACCCTGATACTTCGAAAGAGATAGTCCGTTTTGTACACGAAGTGCATCCAGTTTTTGTCGTAACCCTCTCTACTTTCTTGCACATGCTATGTGGGTGAAATGATGATACCATGCCAACTTTCAACCTTTTCAGAGTTCATTTCAAATGCTTTTCAATTTCATGGTCTTATAGCTCAAAATAATCAGTAAATGCATGAAAAATAACAAATGAAGCCAGAAAGGGTTGAAAATTGATGATGTGGCTTTGAATGGTGCATTTTGAACAAAGAAAAACTATGGAGTTCAAATAAGTTCAAAGCAATGCAATCCCTTTGTAACAGACGAGTTTCCGTATGAAACCCTGACACTTCGAAAGAGATTATCCGTTTTGTACACGAAGTGCATCCAGTTTTTGCCTAACCCTCTCTACTCTCTTGCACATGCTATGTGGGTGAAATGATGATACCATGCCAACTTTCAAACTTTTCAGAGTTCATTTCAAATGCTTTTCAATTTCATGGTCTCATAGCTGAAAATAATCAATAAATGCATGAAAATTAACAAATGAAGTCAGAAAGGGTTGAAAATAGATGATGTGCCTTTGAATGGTGCATTTTGAACACAGAAAAACTATGGAGTTCAAATAAGTTCAAAAAAATGAAATCCCGTTGTAACAGACGAGTTTTCGTATGAAACCATGATACTTAGAAAGAGATTGTGCGTTATGTACACGAAGTGCATCCAGTTTCAGCCGTAACCCTTTCAACTTTCTTGCACATGCTATGCGGGTGAAATGATGATACCATGCCAACTTTCAATCTTTT
>NC_057801.1:523980530-523981335 GCF_018294505.1 Triticum aestivum
AATCCCGTTGTAACAGAAGAGTTTTCGTATGAAACCCTGATACTTAGAAAGAGATTGTGCGTTTTGTACACGAAGTGCATCCAGTTTCTGCCGTAACCCTTTCTACTATCTTGCACATGCTATGTGGGTGAAATGATGATACCATGCCAACTTTCAACCTTTTCAGAGTTCATTTCAAATGCTTTTCAATTCCATGGTCTTATAGCTCAAAATAATCAGTAAATGCATGAAAAATAACAAATGAAGTCAGAAAGGGTTGAAAATAGATGATGTGCCTTTGAATGGTGCATTTTGAACACAGAAAAACTATGGAGTTCAAATAAGTTCAAAAAAATGAAATCCCGTTGTAACAGACGAGTTTTCGTATGAAACCATGATACTTAGAAAGAGATTGTGCGTTATGTACACGAAGTGCATCCAGTTTCAGCCGTAACCCTTTCAACTTTCTTGCACATGCTATGCGGGTGAAATGATGATACCATGCCAACTTTCAATCTTTTTAGAGTTCATTTCAAATGCTTTTCAATTTCATGGTCTTATAGCTCAAAATAATCAGTAAATGCATGAAAAATAACAAATGAAATCAGAAAGGGTTGAAATTGATGATGCGGCTTTCAATGGTGCATTTTGAACACCGAAAAACTATTGAGTTCAAATAATTTCAAAAAAATGAAATCCCTTTGTAACAGACAAGTTTCCGTATGGAACCCTGATACTTCGAAAGAGGTTGTCTGTTTTGTACATGAAGTGCATCCAGTTTTTTTCGAACCCTCTCTACTTCCTTGAACATGCTATGTGGGTGAAA
>NC_057801.1:523981562-523984812 GCF_018294505.1 Triticum aestivum
GGGTGAAATGATGATACCATGCCAACTTTCAACCTTTTCAGAGTTCATTTCAAATGCTTTTCAATTCCATGGTCTTATAGCTCAAAATAATCAGTAAATGCATGAAAAATAACAAATGAAATCAGAAAGGGTTGAAAATTGATGATGCGGCTTTGAATGGTGCATTTTGAACACAGAAAAACTATGGAGTTCAAATAAGTTCAAAGAAATGAAATCCCTTTGTAACAGACGAGTTTCCGTATGAAACGCTGATACTTCGAAAGAGATTGTCTGTTTTGTACATGAAGTGCATCCAGTTTTTGCCTAACCCTCTCTACTTTCTTGCACATGCTATGTGGGTGAAATTATGATACCATGCCAACTTTCAACCTTTTCAGAGTTCATTTCAAATGCTTTTCAATTTAATGGTCTTATAGCTCAATATAATCAGTAAATGCATGAAAAATAACAAATGAAGTCAGAAAGGGTTGAAAATTGATGATGTGCCTTTGATTGGTGCATTTTGAACAAAGAAAAACTATGGAGTTCAAATAAGTTCGAAAAAATGAAATCCCGTTGTAACAGAAGAGTTTTCGTATGAAACCCTGATACTTAGAAAGAGATTGTGCGTTTTGTACACGAAGTGCATCCAGTTTCTGCCGTAACCCTTTCTACTATCTTGCACATGCTATGTGGGTGAAATGATGATACCATGCCAACTTTCAACCTTTTCAGAGTTCATTTCAAATGCTTTTCAATTTCATAGTCTTATAGCTCAAAATAATCAGTAAATACATGAAAAATAACTAATGAAGTCAGAAAGGGTTGAAAATTGATTATGTGGCTTTGAATGGTGCATTTTGAACACAGAAAAACTATGGAGTTCAAATAAGTTCAAAGAAATGAAATCCCTTCGTAACAGACGAGTTTCCGTATGAAACCCTGATACTTCGAAAGAGATTGTCCGTTTTGTACATGAAGTGCATCCAGTTTTTGACTAACCCTCTCTACTTCCTTGCACATGCTATGTGGGTGAAATGATCATACCATGCCAACTTTCAACCTTTTCAAAGTTCATTTCAAATGCTTTTCAGTTTCATGGTCTTATAGCTCAAAATAATCAGTAAATGCATGAAAAATAACAAATGAAGTCAGAAAGGGTTGAAAATTGATGATGTGGCTTTAAATGGTGCATTTTGAAAACTAAAAAACTATGGAGTTCAAATAAGTTCAAAAAAATGAAATCCGTTTGTAACAGACGAGTTTCCGTATGAAACCCTGATACTTCGAAAGAGATTGTCCGGTTTGTACACGAAGTGCATCCAGTTTTTGTCGTCACCATCTCTACTTTCTTCCACATCCTATGTGGGTGAAATGATGATACCATGCCAACTTTCAACCTTTTCAGAGTTCATTTCAAATGCTTTTCAATTTATGGTCTTATAGCTCAAAATAATCAGTAAATGCATGAAAAATAACAAATGAAGTCAGAAGGGGTTGAAAATTGATGATGTGGCTTTGAATGGTGCATTTTGAACACAGAAAAACTATGGAGTTCAAATAATTTCAAAAAACTGAAATCCCATTGTAACAGATGAGTTTTCGTATGAAACCCTGATACCTAGAAAGAGATTGTGCGTTTTGTACACGAAGTGCATCCAGTTTCTGCCGTAACCCTCTCTACTTTCTTTCACATGCTATATGGGTGAAATAATGATACCATGCCAACTTTCAACCTTTTCAGAGTTCATTTCAAATGCTTTTCAATTTATGGTCTTATAGCTCAAAATATTCAGTAAATGCATGAAAAATAACAAATGAAGTCAGAAGGGGTTGAAAATTGATGATGTGGCTTTGAATGGTGCATTTTGAACACAGAAAACTATGGAGTTCAAATAATTTCAAAAAAATGAAATCCCTTTGTAATAGACGAGTTTTCGTATGAAACCCTGATACTTCGAAAGAGATTGTCGGTTTTGTACACGAAGTGCATCCAGTTTTTGTCGTAACCCTCTCTACTTTCTTGCACATGCTATGTGGGTGAAATGATGATACCATGCCAACTTTCAACCTTTTCAGAGTTCATTTCAAATGCTTTTCAATTTCATGGGCTTATAGCTCAAAATAATCAGTAAATGCATGAAAAATAACAAATGAAGTCAGAAAGGGTTGAAAATTGATGTTGTGGCTTTGAATGGTGCATTTTGAACACAGAAAAACAATGAAGTTCAAATAAGTTCAAAAAATGAAATCCCTTTGTAACAGACGAGTTTCCGTATGAAACACTGATACTTCGAAAGAGATTGTCTGTTTTGTACACGAAGTGCATCAAGTTTTTGTTGTAACCCTCTCTACTTTCTTGCACATGCTATGTGGGTGAAATGATGATTCCATGCCAACTTTCAACCTTTTCAGAGTTCATTTCAAATGCTTTTCAATTTCATGGTCTTATAGCTCAAAATAATCAGTAAATGCATGAAAAATAACAAATGAAGTCAGAAAGGGTTGAAAATTGATGATGTGGCTTTGAATGGTGCATTTTGAACACAGAAAAACTATGGCGTTCAAATAAGTTCAAAGAAATGAAATCCCTTTGTAATAGACGAGTTTCCGTATGAAACTCTGATACTTCGAAACAGATTGTCCGTTTTGTACACGAAGTGCATCCAGTTTTTGGCGTAACCCTCTCTACTTTCTTGCACATGCTATGTTGGTGAAATGATAATGCCATGCCAACTTTCAACCTTTTCAGAGTTTATTTCAAATGCTTTTCAATTTCATGGTCTTATAGCTCAAAATAATCAGTAATTGCATGAAAAATAACAAATGAAGTCAGAAAGCGTCGAAAATTGGTGATGTGGCTTTGAATGGTGCATTCTGAACACAGAAAAACTATGGAGTTCAAATAAGTTCAAAAAAATGAAATCCCTTTGTAACAGACGAGTTTCTGTATGAAACCCTGATACTTCGAAACAGATTGTCCGTTTTGTACACGAATTATCATAAAATAAAATAAATCAGTTAGTTGAAACAAAATAAAATAAACTTTAATAAAATTTATAAGTAGAAACAAAATAAAATAAACTTTAATAACATAAATAAAATTTATGAAACTAAAATTATCAAAGTATTTTCTGTTCAAAACATTATAAGCAACCTCTAGTATTATTGAAACTAAAATTATATCAAATTGATCCAACTAAAATTATCAAAGTATTTTCTGTTCAAAATCATTAAAAGAAAAAAGAATTTGCATAACGAACTTTTTTTA
>NC_057801.1:523985023-523985631 GCF_018294505.1 Triticum aestivum
ATAGCATAAAGAATTATCATAAAATAAGATACATAAGTAATTAGAAACAAAATAAAATAAAAAATATGTATTTTTTTTGTTAGTAGAAACAAAAAAAATAAATAAAGCAAAAAAGAAAACAAAAAAACTGGGAAAAAATAAAAAAATATGCCACCTACACGGCCACCATAGCCTGAATACGACTAGAAACACATCCATGGGCCAGGATTCAGGCCCGTAGAAGGCCCAGTAGGCCCACAGCCATAGCAGTGTTAGATTGGCCCATAGGCCTGCAATTCAAAGGAGTTCAATGGAGATGGCGCGACAACGCTTATAAACAAGTGCGGCCGCTCTTCAGCTAGCGAGGTGGGACTAAACATCCCACCGCACCGCGCCAGCGCAAGGCCTTTAGTCCCGGTTGGTGGCACCAACCAGGACTAAAGGTGTGCATTGGTACCGGTTGATGGCACCAACCGGTACCAATGCCACCCTTTAGTCCTGGTTTGTGCCACCAACCGGGACCAAAGGCCTCTGCTTCCCGCCCTTTGGGCTGCTGAAAAGAGACCTTTGGTCCAGGTTGGTGACACCAACCGGGACTAAAGGGTGGCAATGGTACCGGTTGGTGCCAC
>NC_057801.1:523987115-524002739 GCF_018294505.1 Triticum aestivum
AGAGGAGAAATAAATAAGAAGAGGAAAAAAGAAGAAAAAGAAGAGGAGAAGAAGAAATGAATAGAGGAGAAGAAGAAAAAATAGAAAATATTTTCTTCGATCTTCTCCTGTATTCCATTCTTCTTCTCCTCTTTTTATTTCTTCTTCGTCTTCTTACTTTTTATCGGGTATGTCGTTGTCGAAATAACCCCCTCCCCGATAACTTCAGCATGAGGGGCGGTCGATATATATACCCCCTCTCGACCGTGATAACTTGGGAGGACCCCCCGGCCCTCTCGCTCGACCAGAACTCTTGAGGACACCCAAACCCTAGAAAAAAACGATGTCGGTCTCCTACCCCCCCCGCCACGCCCCTACCCGACAAACTCTCTCGAGGCCACCCAAATTTACCAAGTTAAATGAGCGTGGTTGTCGAGGCCACCCCAAACCCTTGACGCGTTGTCGAGGCCACCCCAAACCCTTGAAGCATTGTCGAGGCCGCCCCAAAGAGAGAAGAACCATCGAGGCCACTAATTAATATGATTCCTTATTGTGATTAGCTAGCTAGTGCTACATTTGACACTAATATATCCATCTGTCATGTTTGAATAATAATTGCCATGTTGTAAATATTTGCAGAAACTATGGAGAACCCCTGAGGCGAAGCAACAGAAGCGATGTTGGGGGACATAATCACAAAAGGAAGTGATGCCGTCTTGTCATTTCTCAACGACACCGATGGTCTGGAAGGACAGGGTGAAGAAGAAGACTATGATTATGATGGCTCCGGTGACCCAATGCTGGTACAAGAAGGAGACCGTGATGACGGCACCGGTGACTGAACCGAGTCCGGCCATGTATGTATATTAGTTAAGCATGTGCTGACTAGCTAATTGATGCATTCATTGTTTTCATATGTACACATATTAATTAACCATCGCCTTTCTTCTTTTCTCTAGCCCTCTGGATCGAGCACAACTTTGGTAAAGAAACGAGGTCCGATGAAAAAGTTGCGCTCGGATGAAAGGTTTGAGATCATAGCAATCGCGTGCGATGGCAAGCTGATTGAACCCATCCGGACAATGGATGCATTTCGTGCTCAGTGTGGGGTTCTTGTTAGGGACAAGATCTCGATTAGTATCCACCGATGGTTAAATCCTAAGAATGAAGACCCTAAGGTGTCTTATATCTCTGATATGCAGAAAGAAGATCTTTGGACAACGCTTAAGGCAAATTTCACCCTTCCGCGAGAGGAGGATCCGGAGAAGCCAGTTAAAGAGCAATTAATCAAGTCTCATGCTCTTAAGATGATGGCAGAACTATTCAGGAGGTGGAAGAATGAGCTGAAAACAGAGTTTGTCAACGAAGAAAAGACACTAGAATTCACCGGTAAGTATGAGAAGATCAGAGATCACTGGCCCGCATTTGTGGCCCACAAGACATCGGAAAAGAGTAAGAAGATGTCAGCGACAAACAAGAAAAATGCTGCAAAGAAGAAGCATCACCATCGCACGGGGTCAGGTGGCTACCTCAAAGCCCGACCTTTGTGGGACAAGGCTGAGAATGACCTGATTGCTAAAGGGGTCTAACCAGAGACATTGAACTGGCCAGACTATTACCGGACTTGGTTCTTCGGGGTTGGCAGAACCTTGGACCCTGTACCAGGGAAGTGCGTTTGGACGGAAGAGCAACTGCGAATACCCGTCACGAGGCTTCAGGAGTATATCGAGAAAGGCAGCAAGGGACGTTCGTTCTAGACAGAGAGCAGGACGATCTCACAATGGCCCTCGGGAATCCTGAGCACCCTGGACGGACACGAGGCAAGCCAGGCTCCGTTCCGTGGAAGGCTGGGTTTCGGGACGCAGGGGGTTACAAATGCCAGGAGAGGAGGAAGAAAGTGGAGCATAGCCAACTGCAAGTGCTGCACGAAAGGGTACAAGCGCTAGAGGAAGGAGAAGCAGATCGCAGCAAACGACCTGCCGAAGCTTCCCTTGAAGCTATCTCGCCATCTCAGCGGAGAAACAGCGTGGCTTCCACCAAGCAGACTCAACAGCTGGAGCCTCTCTTCATGGCTCCTTCTAGCTACCTCGTGGATGCTATCGTGGAGTCTCAACATTGCCACCTTATGACGCGATGGATGACATTGAAAGTCAAGGCGGCTGTTGGCTCTGTTTTACCTACTGAACCTGGCACAACCTACCACGGCCGATCGATTCCAGAAGGATATGCGTGGGTGATTGTGGATCAAATAACGAATGGATTTGAGGACCTTGAGCTTGACCACCCTACGGGTGAAGGGGAGATTCGGCTGGGTTCTTCTCTGAAGACTCCATGCCTATGGCGGAAGGAGCTCATCAACCTTCCGACCTGGATGCCTCCGCCTCCTCCTCCTCCTCCTCCGACGAGTCAGGGCAGTCCACCTCCTCCTCCTCCTCCTCCTCCTCCGGCGAGTGATCAGGACACTCAGCCTCCTTCTCCGGCGTGTGGCGGCACTCCACCTCCTTCTCTGCCTGCGCCGGCGCGCTCGAGCAACTAGCCTCCTTCTTCTCCGCCTCGTGAACAAGGAGGATCAAGAGACCTGCCGGTGCTCTGGCTGCTCCGGTGCTTCGTACTCCTCCTCCGCCTCGTAAGAAAGGAAAGACAGCCGCAGCCGCTCCGTCTGGTCCGGTGTCTAGCACTACAGCCAGAGCCGGGAGGCAATACAGATTCGATTCTTCTCTGAAGACTCCAGAGAAGTTACCTACGAGAGGAGCCTGGAGGAAAACACGAAGATCGTGCAAGCCGAAGTGAAGAACTTCTTTGAAGGGGTGAAAGCAAAGAAACATCCACCTCTGGAGGAGAAGATAGATCCGATAAAAGCGAAGCGTACTCTGGATGCCCTAAAGAAACCACCAAAGTCTCTGGCGAAAGGCAACTATGAGCGCATTACTACAAAGTCATTTATCGAAGCGGAGTGGTCGGGAAGTACTGTCAGTGGTAAAAGGTTAGTAGAACGACGAGCTGAGAAAAAACTTGCCCAGCTCGTCGAACAAGTGAACAGATCATTCCCCCCGCTCCAGGTGTCTAGTGATATCGTCGCTAATGATCCAGGCGGGATGGTGCCCAGTTATAACAATCTTGAATATTACCTGCCCGACGATGTACATTATGATTTCTTGGAGGTGGATGAACACAAATATGTGTATGGGAAGCCTCTCGTCAATGATGAAAGATCTCTAACAACGATGATGCGAAGATTCCATGATTGGTACATGAAAACCTGCAGAGAGTCTGAGGAGAGGAATATCTTGACGCTGAGAGTTAGAGAGGAGCATGACCTTGTTGGAATTGAACTGTTGAATGTTCCATTTGAGGTGTTCTTCGTGTTTTCCAATCTAAAGGCCCTCGATAAATTAATGATCACTTGCTACTGCCTGTAAGTAGTACTATTTCTGTCATTAAGTCTCTATATATAGGTCAGCTCTTTCATTGCATGTATTTTTAATTATCCTCACTATATTATGCAGATTGAAGATCGCCGAATTGAAGAAAATACAAATCGGTGATATTGGGTTCATTAACACAAATCTCGTAGATGCATATATGGTTGAATTTCAGGCCAAAGATACCGTGGCCAAGCCGCTACAATCATTTGTATTAAATCAAAACAAAGCTATAATACTCTTCCCTTACATATTCTAGTGAGTGTTACTGTCTTGTGCCTATTCGGTTTCCCTTATTAGTCGAGGTTATAGTAATGTAATTGATGAGTTATGCATGCGTGCGCAGCTTCCACTATATTCTCCTAGAGATTAAGCTTGAGCAGGGACTAGTAACCGTCTTAGACTTGAGACGAAAAGATTCCAAGGAGTATGCGGACATGAATGAAATTCTAGAGAAGTAAGTGAAATCGATCATTATCGCACCATATGGGCAACTTTGTTCATTTCTTGATATCAAGTAATTGTTTTCTTTGTCTGGCAGGGTTTGAAAAAAATTCACCTCAAAAACTCCGGGACTACCGAAGAAGCCGCAATTTAGACACCCGAAAGTAAGTACTATAGTAGCATGTTCCACGCATCTCCTAGTGATTCAAGTGCTAGTTTCATCAATACCATTTAGCATGCTTGCTAATTATCAGTTTGATTGATCTCTAGTTCTTGTAAAGTGGTTGTGGCAGGAACAGGGAATGATTGTTGTGGATACTACATTTGCGAGTCCATCCGCCACACGACCTGTGAGCGGGGCTACTCTGACAAACAATATGAAGTGCGTAAATAATAATATTCACAATTTTATTTTATTACCATCATTTGTGTTCAGTTTCATTAATTCATATATATGTATTGACCCCCTTCTTCAAATTAGATATTTCGGATGCCGGATGAACTCCTACCACCAGATCGTATGCGAGGAATTCAAGAGGAATTGGTGGTATTCTTTCTTGACCACGTGATCGCTAAAGACGGAGAATACCATGTGGACCTTGATCAACTCGTTTTTAATTAGGAGATTATATTGTAAGAGATACTTATGTTGTATATATGTAGCCAGTAGCGTTGGATAGATATGCAAGAAATTGTTGTTCGACCAATCTCTCAGAGAAGGAGAGATGGTCGATATCACTTCTCTTTGTATGCATATGTTCATGACGATCTTCTCTTTCCTTCATTTGGATCTCGACAAACACACCGCAAAAAGAGTTACATAGAATAGATCTCCAAGAAGATCAAGGAGAACATGGTATTGAGTTCCAAAGAGAGAGAGAAGAAGCCATCTAGCTAATAACTATGGACCCGAAGGTATGTGGTAAACTACTCACAACTCATTGGAGAGGCCTTGGAGTTGATGTAGAGGCCCTCCGTGGTTGATTCCCCCTCCGGCGGAGCACCGGCGAAGGCTCCAAGATGGGATCTCACGGATAAAGAAGGTTAGGGTGGTGGAAATAGTTTTTCATGGTCGCCTCTGATGTTCTTGGGGTACGTGGGTATATATAGGAGGAAGAAGTACGTCGGTGGACGCCCGAGGGGCCCACGAGATAGGGGGCGCGCCTAGTAGGGGGCGCTCCCTCCACCCTCGTGGCTTCCTCGATTGCTTCTTGACTTGCACACCAAGTCCTTTGGATCACGTTTGTTCCAAAAAGATCGCTCCCGAAGGTTTCATTCCGTTTGGACCCCGTTTGATATTCCTTTTCTTTGAAACACTGAAATAGGCAAAAAAACAGCAATACGGGCTGGGCCTCCGGTTAGTAGGTTAGTCCCAAAAATGATATAAAAGTGTAAAGTAAAGCCCATAAACATCAAAAATGGGTAATATAATAGCATGGAACAATAAAAAATTATAGATACGTTGAAGATGTATCATTTACCATGCCATGCCAAGCGCATCCAAGGTGTTTGACGACGGCGAGGCCCCGGACAACAACGAGCCGGAGATGGGAAGAGGTGGGAGTAGAGTCGCAGACGGAGAGGTATATGAGGGTTAACTAGTTCTAGTGCGGTGTGGTCTGGCAGTCGGTGGAGAAGAATAGGAGGTGTGGATGGGTGGAGGGATGGCCTGGCCAACGGTGGAGTGGCGCTTCATAGAGAAGCGTGCTAAGCAGAGCTGCTAGCAGCAGGAGGCGGGAGGTGGCCCGGCGGCGCTGGAGGAAGAAGACGAGAGATTGAAGATGGATGCCGGTCGTTAGATGTAAATCCAACGGCTAAGATGTCAGAATCATTCATTGACTAAATTGACAACGACTTGCGTTGGCTTCGACCTATTGGCCAACACTTTAGCCTCCAAAAATGTGGCACGTATTCAACCCATTTTTCAGAATTTACAGTCTTTTTTGCACGGTGGAATTTATAGTCAATTTGGTCTTTTTTTTTGAATTACAGTCCATTAGCTGGGCTCGGTGAACAAATAATGTAGCATCCATGTGGCCCATTTATTTTATTTCCTAAAAAATTATAGGCCATTTGCACTTTCTTGAAATACACGAGTTTGTTGGGCTGATTCTAATTATAATGTTGAGTTGGGCTAGCAATGCTATCAAAAAATAAAAAGGGGCTGAGCATTTTGTTATAAATACATTTAAATAATATGTGATATTATTACATTCGTCCTTAAATCTTACCAAGCTTTTGTACACAATCACTAGGATTTTCGTGCCAAAACAATCCAGGATTTTATTGTTAAGAAATTATTTTATAAGTGTGGGATATTGTTTTCTTACATATGTAAGTATCTGTTAAATATATGATGACAATAAAAATAATATATAATAACATATAAAATATTTTAAATATATATAATATAGTTAGAAGGGAAACATAAGCTGGACCTGGCGTTCCTATTCTTATATAGAAAAATAGAATAGACCTCTGCGTTTTCTTCAAAAAAATACATAAATTGGGTTACCGATGTTTCAGGAAAAATAAAACCTCGGATGGAGGTCCATAGGCCAGTCGATACATGACGGTCCTTAGGAAAATACAAACAGGCCTATGGACATCCCATCCGAGGCCGTGGGCTACGCATGTTAAGAATAAAAGCCTAGACAGGGCAGCCAAAAACCCAGCCAGTACTTGTTGTGCCAGTGATAATAAATGATACCTGCAAGCTCCCCGGCTTCGTTGTGAATTTATCTCCTATAGTAACTAAGTTGAAGCACCTAAAAACTGTAACTATGTTGACAAACCCATGGGCCCCAATGTCAGTATAGCATTAGGAGGAAGTATTTTTTCGATGAGGCACATGCTTGCGTACGGCCATCGACCTGGCGGGTCCCGACTGTCCGCCTCTCCACGTACAGTCCTCTCCAGATTCCTCTCGTTTGTTTAGCATGTTCACAACGGCAGACAGCGGCATCGCGGTGAGCGCACGAAGGCGTAGGAGGGGATCCGATCACTTGAGTAACTGCCCTATTATTAACGAAACTACTGAACTAGCCTAGTGGCCAAGTGACACTACCCGACAGCTGTTCCGCCCGGGTTCGATTCCACCTGTGCAGGGAAATATCTCCAATTTTTTTGCCTCTGCCTTTATGGACATGTGGGTCCCCATTGTCATCTATGCACACCACGTCAAAAACTTGCCAAAACTTCGTCCCTCGTTTTCTTTGTGTTTCGCACACTCAACATTGTGTGGACATTTTGAAAATAACATATCTTTTTGATTGTGCATCATATGAAGATGTGCGGTGCATGAATGTTGATCAGTATGATGTTAACTGGCTAATAGTTCCATTTTCGACCATGAATAAAACTTCCAACATGATGTTAACCCTGTTTGAAAAGTCCGTGTTAATATGAATGCTCTGCCTCTGAAAGTTGCAGTTTCTTATCTGAAACTGAACTTGCAGTTTTTTATCTTAAACTGAAACTTGCAGTTTCTTCTCTGAGAATCACATTGTCTGCACTTTTATACTCCTATGAAACTACATTTCTTAAGTGCTAAAAATAGATCTCTGGAATTCATAAAATACTTCATACGCTCAATACTGCAAATCTGAGATTCAAAAGACATTCATATCTGAAAGTACTCCCAAAATACACAACACAAAACACAATTAACAACCTGCAAATACTGACAACCCTAAGCTCCTCCTAACAATTCACAACCTACCCGATTATTGGGCTGGGGGGGCAGTACCCTCCTATTCCTCAGCGGCAGACAGCCGCCCCGTGAGACGATGTGAACGGCGAGGGAGAGGATGGCGGGGAAGCGTCATTGGGCCAACTACTTTTCTCTTCTTGCAGTTGGGTTCGGTCGACGAAGACTCCACCGGCTCGCTCTGGCAGGACACCCTCACAAACGGCACCCTGTAGATGCTCGATCCTTCAATCTCTAGTGGATGCTCCATCTAGGTTCAATTCTCCCACCACCGCTCCCTCACGATCGGATTCGGTGAACCTGTTTTCTCCATGGCCTAGAGGAGCAGCTCTATTTACTCCTGCGCGACTCCCTCCGGGAGTATCACTGCCTTTCCGCTCTGTTGCAGATATTTGGCCATGGATGTCGCCATCGCTGCTAGTTGGTCCTTGTTGTCAAACCAAGACTTTATCTCCAACATCCAAGCTAGCTTCACAGGGTCGTCGTCTGCGATCCACACATATCGGTTGTACTCCTCCATCGATCTACTTCTCCACAACACCTTCACTCGTCGACGGTGGTTTTGGAATGGAAGAGGAGAGGAGCAGCGCTGGTTTTGGATTAGAATGGGAGAGGAGCGACGCTGGTTTTGGACTGGAAGAGGAGAGGAGGGGCGGTGGTTTTGAAATGGAAGAGGAGAGGAGCGACGCTGGATTTAGATTGGAACAGGAGAGGAGCGGTGGTGGTTTAAGAGGAGAAGAGCAGAAGAGCGGCGCTAGCCTTGGACGTATTTTTTTGTTGTTTTGCGTATTTTGGGTCAAAGTTTGACCACGCACTGTATTTGACAAGCAAAATGTGAATACATGTCATCAAAATTGTATTGTTTGGTTCATATCTGAATGTACATTCAAATTATATTATTTTTGCAATGTATAACATATATTTTATGTGCGAAAATCATGGTCCATTATGACCCAGAATAAAAGGGAGACTAGTTAATGTGGGGTCGCTTTCTTAATTGCAGGGTAAATTGATTTTGATTTTGATCCAGTCACAGCGTGACGGACCTCTCGTCCAATCCTAAATCACTGCCGCACGCTCCTCTCCCTCTTCTCCATTGCAAAACCACCTCCTCTCCTCTCCATCATCTCCATTCCAAAACCACCTTCTCGCCTCTCCCTCTTCTGATCTTCTCCATTGCAAAACCACCTCCTCTCCTCTCCATCATCTCCATTCCAAAACCACTGTCTCGCATCTCCCTCTTCTCTATTGCAAGACCACCGTCTCTCCTCCCATCTTCCAAAGCTAGCACCGGAACACTCAGAAGGACATCTATGGAGAGGATGCAGCAGCGAATCAGGAAGATCGCCGGCGGCGACCTAGCAAAGTTAGCCAGGTTGAAGGATATCCTTACATGGTTCGACAATGAGTGGAATATTTCGAGGACAGTGCAGGCCATGTGGCAATATATGCGAAAGAGCAAGACGGCAGCGATGAGGGCGGTGATGTACATGTACTCCTCCGCGGCAGTCATGCCACAGTCCTCCGAGTTCATCAAGTATCTCCTCTGGGCGATGGAGCAGACAGATTCGCCCGAAGCGACAATCAGGCGGAGGTGGTGGGTGTACAGGTCGAAGGTCGAGCACCAAGAGGATAACGAATCAATCGAGTATGGTGTGCCGTTCGTGAGGGCGCAGAGCCAGCCGGAGCCACATGAGTATTCATTCTCCCGCCGCAAGAGGAGGCCGGATGGCACGACGTCGCTTCCCCACCTTTCTCCACGGTTCCCTCGACGCTCGCCTCGTTTCAACGGTGGGGGTAGTGTTTAAGGTAAGCTTCGCACTAACCTAATCTTCCACACGCTCATGCTTACAATCAGTGTGACAGCTAATGAAAATCATGCTTACAATCAGTCTCCGAGTACTACGCCAATCACCCTAAAATATCTCTGGACCTTTGGGTCAAAGTTGTGACACGGTGTACAAATAAAGAAAAATAGATTGGTGCTTCTTTCAGAAAAGAGTACTCCCTAGAAAACTGCCAATATAAGCTACTGGAATTTGGTTAGAGGATTTGCTGCCGAGAAAGATCCGTCCACAGAGAGCGCCACACATCCCACTGGTGCTGGTGGATGCCGATGTGTGCATGCAGCATGGTTGGTGCCGGTAATTTTTACTTGGCACACCTCGAACTCTGCATATATGCCGGTTCCATACGTACATTTGTGCAGTTCCACCAAAATGCAGTTGAATAACCCTGTTTGCACAGATAATGAAAAAGCGTGATTACATTATAGTGGCACTAGTTGATGAAACACACAAAATAAATAGAAGAAAATATTGTGATAGTTTCATAGTATGCCATGCTGCGAGGGCGAGATAGGCCCCGCGACGCCTCATACGGTACGCCTCATACTGGAAATCGTCCCAAGTCTCCCAGATACACCTTCTGCCAGTGATGAACATCAGTGTACAACGATAGTACAAGGCGGCGCCTTGAGACATTCAAATCTCTATTTTTTTACAGGTCAACTAAAATTAAGCACCCTAGTTTGTAGAAACGCTTAAACATTAACAATGGGACTAGTTGATGAAACATACATTAACAAAGAGAAGCACTTTCTTTATCTACATTGGAAATGAAATGATAGAGAGGACACTCGCTCTATTTTAACTGTATTATTACTTCATTTTATAAGTGACACTAGGGTCGAGCAGGTGGCAAATGAGGGGTACAGTGCGTCGCAAGGATGGAGGTCGGGGGTGCTTAGACTGGGATGCTAAAGCTGGCTCTTTCAGTCACCAACATGGATGATTCAATTCATGGGACCTTTTGGTGCAGTTCACCTAAAATGAAGAAATGTCCTGTGAGCTAGCAACTTCTTCATCTTTTTAAGAAAAGGGCTCCAGCCCCGGTTCCATTTCCATCAGAAAACGAAATCCACAGAGCTTCTTCTTCATTAGTTGCAATAAAATTGAGCAACATCAAGGTTGGTTGTGAAGATCTTGGAATGTTCAACTATAATTTGGATATCATTTGTGCAGTTCAACTAAGACCGAGCATGAAATATATATCTCTGTTTGCACAAAAAAGGTGGAAAGGAGGGTGACTAACAACTGATGAAACACGCGTCAAATGAAAAGAAGCATGTTCCTTATCTGAATGGCAATCCTACAAGGACAGTAGCAATTTCTAAAGCAGTGGCATTGCTAGATATTAGTGTGGGCTTTAGGATTAACTATGACAACCGTTAAATACGACATTACTTTGGGCACAGGAGAGTAGGCGGACCAGGACAGATGCATTTCTAATGAAAAGAACCAACTTATCTTAATGGGAAATTTAGCAGGACATGTAAAAAAGTGCCATTGATTCATATTACTGGAGGCATTACATTGAAAACAACATTGGTTTAATGTGTCCTTACTTTTAACAGTGCGACTGCTACATTTTACCAGTGGCATTACATAAGAGTGGCTCGGTGCAATAGTCATCAGAACAGGATATCTGGGTTGGTCCCATTTTTGTTCGGTATAGCCAGCTTATACTCTATGAGGCTAGCAAATCTAATGCTGGACTTACTCTGTTGACTTGTCCCCCAGTCCCCACTTTCTTTCCCTTTTCAACCAATAGATCGGGTTTATATTGAGTTTGTACTATGTTTCCCTTTATTTCCCTATTAGACCAAGAGACCAGTTGGATAGCCAGTCTCTGCTACTTTTCGCCCCCATTATTTCCTCTTTCGACCAAGTCCTAGATTCAGGTAACAAATCTTCCCCCATCCCCCACCCCCTTTCTTCCTTGTTTGAACCAAGTAGTACTAGATTCAAGTGCATGAACTAGTTTTACCTCTTAACCGTAAAAAATTAGGTGGTTTTCGAACAGCCGATCGATCCTATCTATGAGGGGGCCTGAGAAATAGTAAAAGATACAAATGCAGCAACGTCAGGAGCTCGGGATGTAGAGAAAGGCCGGTTTCAAAGGAAGTTATACTTGATGGTCGCCGGGATGTCACTAGGTGGGCGGCGGGAGGCCAGATCTGCCCACACTATGACAGCGAGGAAGAAGGGGTCGGAGGCCCTCCCTTGCCAGCAGTGCTTGGGAGAGAATGGCAAGGCAGGCTGATCGGGATGCGCCAGTAGTGGGTAAGAGCCGTGGCCGAGGACGACCGTGTGAATGTTGCACCTTCTAACCTTCCCCGGCGGAGAGGATCCGACTGGATCTATGACTAGTGGTGAGCAGAGAGAGAGAGTGTGTGGCCACCGCTATCGTGTTTAGATCCGGAGAGGACGAGACAGTGTGAAGAGAGCAACACTAGCAAGCAAGCGTGAAGGCTCCTGCATATATAGTGGAGTACTAGTTTTCTTTTGTCTACCGGAGCCGGCTTGACCTCGTCAATGACTGTCGAGAAGTCTTCATCCACGTGGCCCGGAGGTGCAGTTGTCTTCATTTTGATCTAAAGCACCGGATTATAACATATAACACGAAAAAATGTCACATGACAAGAAATCATAACCTCACTGCCCAAAGGAGACAACATGAATCCCGACGGACAAACTAGACGAGGAACAAAGCTCAAATTAAAGATAAACTCGTAGTAAAGGGGTCCATCGATAGATGTCCTAATTAACATAGCCGGCTTGACCTAGATGGCAGCCGAGTAGTCCTCGTGCATGTGCCCCCAATGACTAGCCCAACTCAGTTGTCGCTGTTTAACCCTCGAAGTGATCCGAAGCACATGACACCTAATTTTGCGAGATGACAAGAAACCTTTTTTTAGATTTCTCATCACAACTACTGCCCTGTACAACACAGCCTGCACGATATGTAGATGATAGCCAATCCAGGCATGTCTGCTGGAGTCTGGTCACATGCATGGATGAACTGATCTTCCGTGTCTTGCAGGGATCATCCAGGAACCAACGTAGTACAACACTCGACTTGTCTCCCTCTTCTAGTACTATCGCTCGTCTCCCTCTTCTATTAAGTCACCCGACTTGCGGGGCCGAGGAGTGTTCCTATGGTCGGTTCTCAATTGTAGTCCCACATGTGTGTGCAAACGCAATATGACGCGCGTTCCATTTGGAGAGCAGCGTGCCAGACCGACCGACCGTCTGGGGTGTGACACGAACGTGACGGGCATGCTGTATACTCCGTACATGTGTACCGCCGTTTTCTAGAGGCTTTGCTCCATGGCGCAATCCATGGATAAAAAATTAGTATACTGTACTATTTAAAAGTCGAGGGCGGGGCTTTTCTTGTGCGGTAGGCGGGGCAGTTCCGCCTAGTCAGTTCAATAGAGACGTGAGAAGATGAGGGAGTAGGCTGCTGCAAATGTAGGGCTGTGTGATTTGACAGCGAGTTACTGCTGGACAGGTGGGCCCCCGTGATTTGACTTGCCATTATCATTTTAAATGCGGTGCTACGACCGATGTGAGTCTCCCGATTCCTGACCACCTCCATACAGGTGCCTCTCCCAATGCTCCACCATGTAGTAGAGGCTGGCTCTTGCATGAGAGCCCACTTCTCCACTTTTTCCTTGCCTCTCTTTCCTCCACATATGCAAAAATGCCATGTAAAGTGCACTATTGTACTTACTTGCTCCTATAGGTGCTAAGCTTTCCACATAGGCATAAAGTCTGATGTGGCAAGTTAATCAAGAAGAGAGAGGCTAGTTTGGTGACCCAAGGAAGAAACAGTGCTAAGCACGTGTACCTAGGTGAAAAGACAATTTTGAGTCTATAGCTAATTAAATGAAGCAAACTTAGCAACAAAAAACTAATAAACACACCATTTCATTGGAAGAGGTCAATCCTTGGCAAATGCAATAAATACTACTCCATCTGTCCCATAATATAAGAACGTTTTTGGCACTACACTAGTGTCAAAAACGTTCTTATATTATGTGACGAAAGGAGTATGAAGAAAGAGATAGAGAGAAGTAAAAAAATAAGTACACTTATAGCCAACCTTATAGCGAACCTTGTTGTATTATGAGTGACTAAGTGATGACATGCCAACATCAGATAGCCTAACGCACCATGTTAAATCTCCAAGGGAACGACCGCGCGAGCGACACGACGGTCATGGTAGGCGCGACCATGATATGGGCTGCTGGCAATCCTTGGATCTGAGATCAAACGATCGCATGCTAAGTTGCTGAAAATTTGTAGAATAACCCTCCAGGATAGGATATTCACCCATAGTTCTAGAATTACACCATGCAACCATTCGATCTCAGATCCAAGGGCTCTCGGAAGCCCGTATCGCACTACCCTGCCGTTCGCACGCTGGCAGTTCGCTCCTACTCATCCCCGCACGTCCTTTAATATTACGGCGGTTTGCTCCTAGTCGTCCCATCCTTTCACATTACGGCAGTTCCACTAATCCTAACCCTCCTCCCAAATCCATGGCGTCCCAAATCTCCATGGTCGGTGGTGAGTACAAGGTTAGAACCATCACCGGCGATGAGTTCAACGTCATCTACACCCGTTCTTCCGCGACGGTGAAAGGATGCCTTTCTCGCTTCAGATGCATGTTCAAAAACTCTGATGATGAGTGGGTCGCTAGGCTAGATGTTGAGTACACCACAGTCCTGGGACGAGAGAAGGATCTAAAGGACGAAGAGAGGAAGAAGCCCGCCATGATCTAGGTTTGCGTGCATGACTTATGCTTGGTCTACCACATATGCCATGCCGATGTTGAATGCCTGGATTTAAGAACTTCCTCGAGAGAAATCTAGTCAAATTCGTTACTGTAGACTTTACGAATGACAAAGAAGTCCTGGGTTGGATAGGCCTCGTTGTAGGCAACCCCTTCGACCTCCAGAAGAATCGGCTGCTGCCCTCCGGTGGCCAACCTTCAATGATGACCCTGGCAGGAGCCATGGTTCATCCTTTGTATGGTAAACTGGAGAAACCTCAGTACACGTTTCATCGTTATGCATGGCAGCGGAATGTACTAGATATAGACCACATCCACTACGCTGCAATGGATGGCTACCTTTGTTTCAATATCTACAAGGGTTGGATGAAGAGCAAGAGCCAAGTGTGCGGTTCAAGCAAAGAAGTACCGGCCAAGAGGAAGAGGGACAAGGACGAAGTCAAGGACGTGGACGAGGACTCCGAGTAAGGTGGCAGTGTCATTGCTCATGGTGGTTCTAATGCAGTGTCTACCGGATTAGTTGCATAGTTTAATTTCAGGTGTGCTTAGTTTAATTTGAGGGGTGTGTTGTGCTGATCCCCCAGCAGAACTATGTTATGTTTCTTCTCATTACTTTAACTCTTCAGTACGTACATA
Source organism: Triticum aestivum (assembly GCF_018294505.1). Lineage (NCBI taxonomy): Eukaryota > Viridiplantae > Streptophyta > Magnoliopsida > Poales > Poaceae > Triticum > Triticum aestivum. Next base: position 524,001,948 of record NC_057801.1, read on the forward strand.
CTAGTATTTCTTACATTTCATCTTTTAGTTGGTATAGTACTACCACTCATTTCCTCACATTATATACATACAATATATATGGCCAACATCATATAGCCAGCAGTTTGGTTGTCAAAGAATTTCAGGGTGCTTAGTTTTGTCAAAGAATTCTGTAACATCCCAAATTTCAGTTTGGAATGTTACACATAGATCATCATTGCATATCATATTTTACTGCATTTTGGCTTGATCCTAGAAAATTCACGCAACTCAAGGACCCATAGAGAGAGTTGGGAATTTCGTTATTTTTCATATTTGAGTTTTCTGAAATTTTGAAAATAGGATCATTTTATTTTATTTATTTTATATTCAATTATTTCTATAAAAAATATGAGAGAGGGAATAAAATGATTTCCCAAAATAAAGAAATACTGAGGATTTAATAATAAAATCAAATAAGATTTTATTTTGGAGTTTATTGATATTTTATTTGAATTTAGGAAAAATGCGCGTTTTTCAAAATTGCATTTAGGCCTCAAATAAATGTTCTTGTGAACTAGCTTGATTTTAGAAGTCGGAAAAAATTTATTTCGGGATTTTTGGAGTCTGTTTAGTATTTCTTTTATTTGTTTTTCTGCGCGTAATGTTTAAAAAAACGAAACCAACTTTGGGCCGTGTTCGGCCAGGACTCCGCCTGGCCGGGCCTTTATATTGCGCCGCCCCGAGCCCACCCGAGCACCAGCCCGCCCTGCACCCTAACCATAACCCTAGCCGCCGCCGCCACCGAATCCCGCGCCGCGCCGCCCCGCCGTC
>NC_057801.1:524003246-524020885 GCF_018294505.1 Triticum aestivum
GGACCCCGTCGCCGCCCCGCCGTCGGACCCCGCCGCCCCCTCGCCAGAGGTAGCCGCCGCCTCGCCGCCAGCGGTTTTCCTCAAGAAAACCGTTCGGTTTTTCCGTTGGTTTTTCGTTCGTTTTTTTTAAAACCCTCGATCTGTTTTTTCGATTTAGTTTATTAGCGGATGTTCATCCGTACGTTTGTTTTAACGACATTGTTTAGCCGCAGACAGCGAACGTTCGTTCGTTAGCCTGTTCGTCAGTTTTTCTTTTTCTCGGAATTTCCGCGATTATTTCTCATCGTGATTTCCGATCTGTTTTTCGTTTTAGTTTTTCTTTTCGCTTGTTTATAGGAATTAGGCGATTCAAGCGCCTAGAGTTTCGTCTCGAAACCCTCTTTCCGTTTAACCAACTGAAACAAGTTTTTGCTACTGTAAAATTTGACTTAGGTCCAGATTAGTAACCGAAGCTTGTTTCTTTCGCCGTTTGACTTTCGTTGCTTCGTTTGATTTGATTCTTTTTGCAAACCGGAGTTCTTAAGTTGAACTTTCTGGTTAGATCTCTTATTTGAGTTTTACCCATGCATTAGATGAGTACTTATTGTATGCTTGTTTGTTTGCGATAGAGTACCCGGAGTGCGCCGCTTGCTACTTCGAATCTCTAGGTTTCACGGATCATCAGCAAGGCAAGTAAAACTTTGATCATACCTCTTTACTACCCAGTTTTATTGCATTAGATCAACCATCAAACAATTGCATGATTAGGATCTGATTAAATTGTGGGTTTTGGGAAGTAGATGAGGTAGTACCTATTACCTGTTTTATTATCAAACCCTTGGGAGTTACTCTACGTTTGCTTAATTATGCCATGCTATGCTAGTAGACGTGGATTGGGTGAGTGTATCCATGACAGTTGTGAGATTGTTAAGTTAATGGTTTATTTAAGGTGGCAACTTTAATACACATCTGGGTGGATTGAGGCACCTGGTTATTCTAGCGATTGCCTGTTTTTCTTTATGGACCGCCACCCAGGCTCAAAGGGATCATGAGATTATTCATGCTAGAAACTTCCGTGTGCAGCCACAAGCTACTATGGGCTCTAGCATAGTTGATTAAGTTGTGTGAACTCTTATAGTGGTAGACTAGCAGATGTAGGGGAAAGTAGGTGTAACGGTCTACCCGATCGTAAGGTGCTAGCGCTTTTGAAAGACTATGTCTCGGTCATCCGTTTCCCAAACACAATGTAGTGCGAGAATCCCAACGGAGGAGATCGAGTCTTGTGGGGAAAAGTGCGCAAACCTCTGCGGAGTGTATAAACTAACCATGGTTAGCCGTGTCCCCGGTTATGGACGTTCTGAGTATCTAGTACTTGGATTATCATGTGAATCTCATCATGTTACTTTTAATTAATATTGTTGGGTTTTAAATGATGATGTTTAATTGGGATTGAGAGGGTGTCTACACTCTCAATGTTTAACAACCACCATGATAGTTAAATAAAATTTATTCCTTTGCAGTAGGGAAAAATTGGCTTTATGCAAAAACTGTAACCATAGAGCTTTCTGCCAGCCATATATGCATGTAGTATAGCTTTGTTTTTTTCATTACTCTCTATGTGTTACATTGCCAGCATATTCCATGTGCTGACCCGTGTCCGGGCTGCAACGTTCATGTTGCATACTTTTCAGATGACGAGTAAGGAGCCTTTAGGTCGTGATTCTATACTCAGTGATGCCGTTGGAGTTGATGGACTCACTTATCTTCCAAGCCTTCCGCTGTTATCGTTATTAGATGGCCTTAAGCCATATTTATTGTAATAAGTTCTCTTTTGAGACATTCGATGTAGTAAGTGTGTGATTGCTACTCTGTTATAAATCCTTCGAGTACTGTGCGTGTCAGCATTACTGATCCAGCGATGACACTAATGCACAGAGATCAGACTGTTTGAGGTCTAGTCGCTACAAGATGGTATCAGAGCACACGCTGACTATAGGACACGACCACTAAGCTAAAAGCCCTAGAGCACTACTCACTCTTCTCATTTTTGACTCCTCATCTTTTCTATTCTTTTAGGATGGAGGATGCAAGGAACAAGTTCACACAACCGGATGAAGATACACCCTTTGGACGTCACTTGAAGGAAGTCACTAGATACCTGAACATCGGAGTACCAAGCTTCACTGGGACCTACAACGCCACTTTACCCGAAGAGGAGCGTTGGATGATTCAAGTTCAAGTTCCAGGAAGGACGTTCATGCCCGTCACTGAGCCCATAGAGTTTTCCTTTGATGCACCAACCTGGAGTTTAGGAAAGAGCATGGCAGCCCACATCACAATGGGACGTATTGGAGAAGTTTACCACAAGGATCTCAAGGATACAATCTACCAGATTTGTGGGCGCCGAGTTGAGCAATGGGAGATGATCAGCACCAGGAAGGATAGATCAATTACCGCTTTCATCTAGGAGTTAAACCAGCACATTCGATGCCAGGAGAACCAGATGTGCGCATGCATGTTAGACCTGAAGAAGGCCATGACCAAGATCATGGAGCTGTAGGAAGAACTCAAGGCTACACGCGATGGATATGAGGAGGAAAATAGCAACACTAGTGGAGAAGAATGATGATCTGAAGAAGAAGCTAAGAGTGTTCATAGGATTTCCCGCAACTGAAGGAGAAGATGATTGCACTTGTCCAGAGAACTACATCATCATCGACAACACAGACTCGTACCCAGATGATAGCAATGATGACTATGAAGCTAGAGCAGATATCATGGAATCTTCATTGGAGCAGTTTTTCTAGTCGACCACCATAACAGTAGTAGTATTTCCCCATGTATCTAGTATAGTCCGAGCACTTTTGTAACGATAGTTAGACCTTTGTATGCCTTTGTTTGATTGAATGAAGTGATTTTGTTTGCATTTGTCTCATGTGCATATGGGTAGTGTTTTTCTCTCTAGACCTCATTCTATTCTATTTTCTCATCTTTTCTAAACCCTCAGATGCCTCCGAGACGTGACAATGGATTTGCTTTCCCACCGGAGCTCACTCAATTGATCCAGCAGCAGAATGTGTTGATGTAGTTGCTAGTCCATAATCAAAATCAGGGGAACAACAACAACAACAACAACCCACCACCACCACCACCTGTTGATCATTTAACCCGTTTTCTTAGGCTAAATCCGCCGGTGTTCTCCAGTAGCACCGAGCCGATTGTTGCAGATGATTGGCTCTGCAAGACGGCAAGGGAGTTAACCACTACAGGATGAACAGATGCGGAGAGGGTGTGTTTTGCCGCACATCAGCTGGAAGGACCCGCAGCATCATGGTGGGAAAATTTCACAACCACTTATCCTATCGACACTGTCACATGGGATCAGTTTCAGCAGGCTTTCCGTACTGCCCATGTTTCAGCAGGAGCTATGGCCATGACGAAGCGTGAGTTTCGCAGCTTGCGCCAAGGAGGACGGACAGTTGGCCAGTATGTGGATGACTTTAGTAAGCTAGCACGTTATGCCCCAGATGACGTTGCTACGGATGCAGCTAAGCAGGAGAAGTTTCTGGAAGGACTGAATGATGAGATGAGCATGCAGTTGATGGTAGCAACTTTCAACAACTATCAGGAGTTGGTAGATCGTGCTCTTGTGATTGAAGGGAAGCAATAGCAGATTGAGAACCGCAAGAAGAAGTATGCACAAGGGAAGTACAATTCTGCAGCTCAGCAGAAGCCACGTTTTACCCCAAAATCGGGAGGACATTTCCAGCATACCCATGGAGGAGGTAGCTCGCACAACCATAATGGCCCCAAGAATGGTAACGGGAATGGAGGAAGCAACGGACAGAACCGTACCAACCCGTCAACCCCAGCCAAGAGAGACCTAGGCCAAGTCACTTGCTTTAAGTTCCAGAAGACTGGACATTATGCCAATGATTGTCCTGAAGCCCAGAATAGAAATGGAAATGGAAGCTCAGGAAAGAAGCCGAACCCTTTCAACAAGGGATAGGTGAACCACGTTAACATGGAGGAGGTTGAAGCCCAGCCAGATGCAGTAATAGGTAAGTTTTTGGTTAAGTCCTTTACTGCAATCGTTCTTTTTGATACTGGTGCATCGCATTCATACATATCAAGGGGATTTGTGGATAAGTATAAACTGCCCACCAAGGTTCTTAGAACACCTATGTTAGTAAGCTCACCAGGAGCGGAGTATATGGCCAGTCGAGGATGTTTTCAAGTGCCATTGAGTATAGGTAGGCATGTTTTCCCCTCGGATTTAATCATTTTGGAATCACAAGGTTTGGATGTAATTCTGGGTATGGATTGGCTGTCGATGTATGGAGGAAACATCGATTGCGCCAGTAAGTCAATTTTTCTTACCACCCCAGAAGAAAGAAGGATCAAGGATGTATCATGGCATGATCCGAAGAGGACACAAGTAAATTCCTTATCAGGAGTTGTGCAGGAGGAAGTACCAGTGGTGAAGGATTTACCTAAGGCATGCCACCAGATAGAGACATTGAGTTTTTGATTGAGCTTTTGCCAGGCACAGGGTCGATATCTTAGAGACCGTACCGGATGCCCGCACAAGATTTGGAGGAAATTAAGAAGCAAATTAAGGAGTTACTAGATAAAGGCTGTATTCGCCCAAGTTCTTCACCTTGGGGATCACCAGTCCTTCTAGTGGAGAAGAAGGATGGATCTTTGAGGATGGTTGTTGATTATCGAGGACTAAATGAAGTGACCATCAAGAACAAATACCCACTACCGATGATCAATGATTTCTTTGACCAATTGCATGGAGCTAAGGTATTTTCCACGATCGATCCACGATCAGGATACCATTAGTTGAAGATTCGAGAGCAGGATATACCTAAGACAGCTTTTACCACCAGGTATCGGCTATATGAGTACCGTTATGTCATTTGGTCTGACTAACGCACCTACATATTTCATGAACATGATGAACAAGGTGTTTATGGAGTTTTTGGATAAGTTTGTCGTGGTGTTCATTGATGATATTTTGGTTTACTAGAATAACGAAGAAGAGCATAAGGAGCATTTGCGTTTGGTACTGGAGAAGCTCAGAGAACATCAGTTATATGCCAAGTTCAGCAAATGTGAGTTTTGGTTGAAAGAAGTTGGATTCCTCGGACATGTTATACCCGGAGAAGGAATAGCAGTAGACCCCACCAAGGTTGTCACTGTGACAAATTGGGTAGCACCAACAACAGTTGGACAGATCCGGAGTTTTCTTGGGCTGGCAGAATACTACCGGAGATTCATTGACAATTTCTCGAAGATTGCGAAGCTTATGACGGAGTTGTTAAAGAAGGATACCAAGTTCAAATGGACTAAGGAATGTGTGGCCAGTTTCCAGGATTTGAAGAAACGTTTGGTTACATCACCAGTATTGATTCTGCCTGATCAGCGCAAGGATTACGAAGTATATGGCGATGCTTCACGTCGAGGACTTGGAGAAGTACTTATGCAGGAAGGAAGAGTTGTTTCGTATGCTTCTCGACAGCTTAAGCCTCATGAGTTGAATTATGCTACGCATGATTTGGAGTTAGCAGCTGTAGTGCATGCATTGAAGACATGGAGACACTTCCTCATTGGAAACCATTGTGAGGTTGTCGGCGTTCTCGGAACGGGGGTACCCAGACTTGCCTGCCTGCGGCCTGCGCCGTGGCTCAAGGAGAGGCCCAGTACTGACCATCTTCATCAACACATGCTCAAGACCCTCGCGAGGGGCCAAGCCTCGCAAGGCGGACAACATGAGGCTTCCTCAGGCATGGCCTCGTCAGGCTGGCTCGCGAGGAGGCGGAGAGATCAAGGTGGGGTACCTCACGAGGTGCCCGTGACGCAAGCCATGATGACCAAGGCCAGGCGGGCGCCAACCTGCGTAGAGTCCTTGTTTCCTCTTTGGTTCATAGGGGGCAAGCACAGGCAAGGGTATCAAGCAAAGGCAACCATTTTGGTGCAACAAGACCAAGACCAGCAGGAGGGCAGAGCGGAGGTCATCGTGGAGCCCAAGCCAGCGTCATCGTCAGGGTCTTTGGGAGGCGAGGACCAACTTTAGTCAGGATAAGTGTACTAGATGTTCCCCTTCAAAATGGTCAATTGTTGGCGCCCTTCCCGCTCAATATTTGGGAAGAGGCCCGGGGCCTTCGCCTATAAATAAGACTAGCCGCCCACAGGGTAGGGGATGGGATCCGGCATCAGAGACATAGAGAGAGAGAGAGAGACGAGTGAACTCCCCTTAGCAGTTCATCGCCCTAGCCAAGAATAGACCCTCGCGAGGCTGTTCTTCCCTTGTACTATTCCTCGTCAGCCCTAGAAGCAATCCACACACCACAAACTGGAGTAGGGTATTACACCACAATGGTGGCCTGAACTAGTATAAATCTCGTGTCCTTGCGTTGTTCTTCGTATAGTTTAGATCCTGGCTAGGCGGCGAGACATGAGTAGGCTGGAGGTGTGATCTCCGCGTGCACCCCAGTGTTCGAACCTTGAGCGTCTGGCAGAACCCGAAATCTGCCTTCCGCCGCCTCATGTTTCGCCGCCCGTCCCATCCATGTCAGATGCACGTCGCGCCAGGTAGGGGTGTGCCGGAATCTGCCTTCCATCGCCTCGTGTTTCGCCGCCCGTCCCATCCATGTCAGACGCACGTCGCGCCCGCGCCGAGCGCCGGGCTGCTCTCGCCACTCGCGTTGCCCAGATGGCCCCCGTCGGCGGGCGCCTCCGCCGTTCCCCGTGGCCTGCCGTCAACGCTGCCACCAGCCCGGCGGGGGACGAGCAGCAGGCATCGTCCCTGCATCCTTCAGTGCGGCGAGAAGGCCGCACTGCCACCCCGTCGCTGACTCTGGCTGGCTCCTCGTCCTACGCCCGTCGCGCTCCTCCAGACGCGCACGCCGCGCTGCTCCTGGCGTGGGAGCTCCTGCACTACCCTCCCGTCGACGACCTCTACGACGAGTGGCTCGCCCGCATCACCGAGCTCGTCAGCGCCGCTGGGGGCTCCCCCGCACCATCCCTCTCACTGCACCGTGCCCCGCCCTGCACAGGCGACAAAGCTCCGGGGGCGCCTCAGCCGCCTCCCCCTCAAGAAGGCGCCTTGGCTCCAAGGCGCGTGGCCCCTGGGCGGAACCCACTCCGTCTGGCGCCAGCACAGCAAGAGAAGAGCTACCAAGAGATCCCTCGTCCACAAGAGGCCGCCCGTGTGCTCTCCGCACCGGCTCGACACGAACGCGCTCCTGCTCCAGCGCATCAAGACCCCGCGCTGCACCTGGCTGCGGCGCACAGAGACCCGCAAGATCAAGCTCTCCGTCACCAAAGGGCTCCCGGGGACACTGCAGGCTGCCGTGCCTTTTCCGCGAGCTGTGCAGCATGGCCTGGCCGGGCAAGTTCAAGCCAGACATGCCCCCGCGCTACGACAGCATGGCCGACCCTGCCGAGTTCCTCCAGCTCTACGAGCTGGGCATCGAAGCCGCCAATGGGGATGAGAAGGTCATGGTGAACTGGTTCCCCAGGGCGCTCAAGGACGGCGCCCGCACCTGGCTCCTGAACCTGGCTCCTGGCACGATATCCTCCTGGGATGAGATGTGCACCCGATTCATCGCCAACTTCCAGGGCACCCGCGACCGGCCCCCGGCCATGAGCGACTTGCGCCGCATCAAGTAGCAGCCGGGAGAGACCCTGCAAAAGTTCATCCAGCGCTTCAACAACGCTCGCCTTAAGATACCCAAGGTGTATGAGGAGGCCATCATCTCAGCCTTATCCAACGGCGTGCGTGACGTCAAGATGAAGGAGGAGCTCGCGATCCATGAAGACCTGTGCACCTCCCTGGAGCTGTTAAATCTGGCGACCAAGTGCGCTAGGGCTGAGGAAGGGCGCCTTTCCCTCCTCGAGCTGCGAGCTGCTGACCCAGAAGAGAAAAAGCCCAAGGCCAAGGACGTGAAGCACAGGGGGGATGTTGTGCTTGCGGCAGAGCCGGACACCAAGCGAGGCAGGGATCAGCCTGAGTCATCCAAGGGCAGTCGGTACTGCATGTACCACGACCTCCACACCCACAACACCAATGAATGCCAAGAGCTCAGGGCCGTGCGAGATGTGCGTGCCGGCCGACGCCCCGAGCGCAGCGACAGGCGATATGGCCGAGGAGGAGGAAGAGGTGGAGGACGATGGGAAGACCGTGGCCCTCGCCAAGGGTGGCGTGACCGACCTCGCGAGGACCGCTGGCAGGACCAGCCTCGTTAGGGAGGTTGGAGGGACCCTCCTCGCGAGGGGGGTTGGAGGGATCAGCCTCGCGAGGATCGCCCACAAGGCAACGCGGGCCTCCCTCCTCTGCCACCACAGCCGAGGAGGAATGAAGACCATCACCAGGACGAGGGGGCTGGAGGATTCCAGGAGCCGCGCGCAATCGCTTGCATCTTGGGCAGCGCACAAGCCCCGGCTTCTCAGCGCATCTTCAAGCAGTTTGCTTGTGAAGTGAATGCAGTCCTCCCCAAGCTTGAGGCCGCATGCCCTCTCAGGTGGTCAGCGTGCGCTATCACGTTCAACTCAGCGGATCAGCTCAAGTGCGCGGCCACAGTAGGGGTCCTCCCGATGCTTTGTTCCCCAATCATCAGCAATGTGCAAGTCACCAGGACCCTCATCGATGGCGGAGCAGGGCTCAATGTCCTATCCGTCGAGACGTTCAACAATCTCCAAGTGCCATACAATCAGCTACAACCAACCAAGCCTTTCTCAGGAGTCACTGATGGTTCCACGGTTCCGACAGGGTAGGTCCGCCTTCCTGTTACCTTCGGGAAGCACGACAACTACCACACCGAGCTCATCGACTTCGATGTCGCTCACATCCGCCTGCCGTACAATGCCATCCTCGGGTACCCAGCCCTGGCCAAGTTCATGGCCATGACCCATCACGGCTACAATGTCCGCAAGATGCCGTGTGTTCTATGGAACATGCTTTCCAAGCCGCATCAATTGAAGACCCAGATCACAGGAATGGGAGGCTTCCCGAAGCAGCTCCACAGAAGAATAAGACATCGCCTGGCCCAACCCCTCGGGAGGTAGGCCCCTCAGGGTCCGCACCTGTTCAGGGGGCACCTCCTTCTGTCGCATAGGAAGGCGCGCCCGGCGCCCTCCTCGAGCAAGGTTCGGGGGCTCTATTCTGGAGGGCCATCGACTTTGCTAAGATCACGAGGGAGGCGCTCGGGCACCACTTGGAAGCGTGTTTCAACGCACGTTTCCCTCAGGAAGGAGCAAGGTAAGGAGGGCCAAACCCTCAGGAGTTCGTCAGCGAGATCATTCAGGAGCTGCAGGAGTCAAGAGTCATGAGTGGTAGCCGCCGCTTGCCCGCCGTAGCTCCCCATCCAGGCGAGGATGGTGGGCTGTGCGTCTGCATCGACATACCAGGACTCAACCGAGCCGCCTCTCAGGAGCGCCTCTGGCCCTCACGTGTGGGACGCTGCGAAGGTCCACCCCACAGCTATGTTCGCATGCCTTACGGCCTGCCGAACGCGGCTGTTGTGCGTCAGTGCCTCATGAGGGGCATCTGGGAGGCTCAGGCGGTCAGGCATTCCGCAGTCCTGGTGGAGATGGAGATGGTCTGCGAGGAGCCGCCAGCGCCTCACTACTAGAAAAACCCCTACTAATGGCGCACCTAGTATGGCCATTAATGGCGCATCTGTGGTGCGCCATTAACAGCACGCCATTAGTAATTTTTACTAATGGCGCACCACCTGGTGCGCCATTAGTATCTGGTATACTAATGGCGCACCGCGGGTGCGCCATTAGTACAGGCCAGGGTGCGCCATTAGTATGCCTCCCAGGGGCCATGTATATCCAGGTGCTTTGGCATACTAATGGCGCACCACCACTGGATGCGCCATTAGTAACCATGGCATATTAATGGCGCACTTACCAGTGATGCGCCATTAGTATGCTTTGTCATACTAATGGCGCACTGTCATGTGATGCGCCATTAGTATGAATATTAGGTTTTTTTATTTTTTTTATTTTCTGTTTTTTGCACAGGTTACAAAATGTATAATTTGACAAAATATAGACAGCACACATCAACAACAGATTCATCGAATACAATAGAAGATTAGTCTTTGAATACAATTCATCATATTAGTCTCCGAATACAATTCATCATATTAGTCTCCGAATTGAAAAGACCGAACAAAGATAGAACATTATATTACAAGTCTCGAGACCGCGAGTAGCGAGTTTGTCTTCACATTACTAGTCGATATCGATCATCTAAACTAACATCACATAGAAGAGAGCTGCGGTCATCACGATGAGCATCATCACGATGAAACTCGTCTTCATCCGGTTCCTCCAACGCTCCCTCCCCTCTCCCGCTAGATAGCGGGCGTATCTAGATTCGGCCTCGGCCCTAGTGGTGTACCCTTTGGAACTGTTACCGCTGAATCGATGAACCTGTCTCCAACACTCCTCCCAGTCATCATAGACTCCGGGAACCTTACCCTTGTACACGACATACGTCGGCATCGCTATGCACTAGCCAAACGAAACGTTAGTACCAATTCACAGACAATACATAAGCAATATATAATTATGCAACAGAACGATCGGAAGAGAAAAGCAAGACATTAATAGCATCGATTACATCTAAGTTGAACGACTCTCGAAACCAAAGAGACATACTACAAGTTCATTAAAGTTTAATTACAACATGAGCCAATCGATGTTTCAGAACTAGACACAGCAAGACTGCTTTCGACTCGACTCAAGGGACCAGAGCATGGATGAAGCCGCCGTCTATCGTGGGAGTCATGAAATAACGGTCGTTGTCAGCCTGCATTTGTAGCATTGTGTCGATGTCACTGTTGGACGGTTGATTTCTGAGGTAGAACTGCCCCGAGGTACGAAGGACATCTTGATGGATGATTTCCGCAAACTCCGACTGGATGCGGAAGAATTCTTGTCGGAGGTCCGCGTCCTGGATTGCCGACACGCTCGCGGCCCAATCTTTGAGTTTACTCGGTAGCAGAAGTTGATGATGGTCCCGTACGATCGCCCGCATGTGATGGATGGCATAGTAGGCACCCTTCTGACCGCCAGGCGGCTGCTTGACACAGCAGAACGTCGTATTGTGGGAGAACACGTGCTTGCCGTACTTACGAAAAGGCCTGGTGAAGGTGCCTCCAGATTTGGCGTAGCCGGGGAGAACATCATCAAGAACCTTCTTGACATTTGTGTAGTCTACGTTCGACTGACGGTCTGGGACGAAATACATGGCCATGGAATATTTGGGGCTTAGGAGGATGAGCGTGCAACGTGTGTCACTGCAGAAAACACGGAATGTTAAAAGAAAAATGATCGAAATGTAAGAATTCATATGTTACGGGCCGGTTGAGGGGAGGACTTACTCGGGAAAGTAAGGCATGAGGAAGTTATCCTTATCTTGGTTTTCCATAATGACGCCTTCGAGGTAAGAACTCGTGACTTGCCGGTCCCCAGCGCTGCCTAAGATCTTGGCACGCATGTAGAAGGGGTCGACTATCACGATGTCCGGGGTCTTGTCACGAATGATCTGCATCTCCATACTCAGCGAAAATAGCCGAACGAAGGTGTAGTGCAGCGGATGAAGGTTCAACATAGCGTGGATGTCATCAAAACGCAGGATGATCGTACGCCCGATGGAGTTATCCACAAAGCCCTTGCCCTCTGGCACCTTGGCCGCGAAAACTGGGTATGCCACATCCTTCTCCCTGAGACGCCGCTTCTCCAAAGAAAGAACACTGTCATGCAGACTCCGCATAGCACCGGTTGCAGCATTGAGCATATTTGTCGGTAGCATCGCCCTACCCGCCACATGCACCCTCCTCAAGATATCCTGCGGTGAAGGTGGCCCGTCCTGAGCACGGATCGTACTCGGTGCCGGCTGGCTCGCACCCTTCTTAGTCTTTCTTTTGCGTGCCTTCTTCTTCTCCTGTAATGGGACCGAGTTCTGCTCACAGACCGCCTTCTTGAGTGTGTTGGGGCTGATAATATTTCGCACCTCGCCTATCTGAGGCTCGGTGAAGTCGGCAGCTGGAGGCGTCTCCTGAGAGCTGAACGTCAGACGGCGCCTGTTGCAACTTGGCTTCTCCGCCGTACCAGCTAGATCGCACACGTCTTTTGTTGGGTTTGGTTCTTGAGAAGGAGGCCCCATGAAGTCGCCATCATACCCATGATCGGCAAAGTACTGATCGACGTGGCCAAATGTATCATCGTCGTCGTCGTCGTCGTTCTGATCCTGTGCCATATGCATGTTTGGATCCAGTGGCATAGGGATGTCCGGCACCGTTACGGCGGTCTTGCCATGGGGCCGACTTGGCGCTGGCACGACTGGCGGTGTTGTCTTTGGGGTGGTGTCCCCCGCCCCCAAACGAATCTGGCTCTTCGGCCAAAGCAGGGGCCAGCTCAGGCAGGCGCTGAGGGTCATCACGTCTTCATCGTCGGCCCCAACGGGTCGAATCGGAGGTAACAAGTCGTCGCAGCCTGGCAGCACCCGAACCAGTTGAACCCTAAACAAGTTGGGTGGCATCTGGGTACCGTGGAACAAGGGGTTGCCCGGTTGAACGATTTTGCCCTTGGTGACATCGACCAACTCGTTGTTCACGAAGTGGAGGAGAGTGCACGGAACGTCGGCGGCGCCCTGCGAAAACATGTAGGGCGTTAGGGATGCCTAGTCAAGGGCACAGAGATGAAGTCCTCGGCCGAGAGAGGCTTAATTAGTTACCGTGATGATGGCGTCGAGCTCGGCTAATGTCGACGCACCGCCAACGGCGGGCGTGCAGTTGACGAAGGTGTCGCTTGCTGCAGAGGTGCCGGCCGGCGTACACCCGGGTGCATTAAGCTCCCATGCCGGTGTTGGAGATACCAATGTCGCCTCTGCCGGAGGCACCAATGGCCCCGCCATCGCATTATGCGAGTTGCTGGCCGTGAAGCTACGAATCGGGGGCGGCCCCTGTTTGCCGCCCGCAATCCACGCACTCAACCCCGAGATCAAGGTAGGCACAAGGGAGGTGATCGTCGCTCCGAGTCGTTGTTACACTTGCTCTTGGACAATCTCCAGAATCCGCGCCACCTGTGCCTTGAGTTCTTGAACCTCTCGCGCCTGGCTTTCCGAGCTGGTCTTTTTCTCCTTCCGCACACCAGCGGTATAGTATGACCCCCATTTTGTCGACAAGCCTTTGCCGGCCACACGACCAGCTGACGTTGGCTTACTGAGCTTATCCTTGTTCTTCATTACATTCAACCCCCTATTTAGAGTGGTGTCCCAAGGGTTGCTCTTAGTCGACCCCGCGCTACTGCTTTTAGTCGCCTGCGAAAGGAATGTGAACCATTTAGAAATTTGGCTTCATTAATTAGAATGCAACCATATGGAGCTAATTACGCGGGGGTGTATTCCTTACCAGAACAAGCTCAAGCTGCCTGGTCTTCGGATCCGTGGTAAGCTCCTTTGTTTTCGGGTCCTTCTTGTACCGGGCCCTGACAAAGTTCCTGGTCTGCTTGTCACCGTATTTATCGAAGAGGGGCGGTAGGCCTTGCTCGGCACGGTCCGCCTCCTCCTTGTCCCATATAGGCTCCGCCACTCTGTAACCGCCGGGACCGAGTGTGTGTTCCCCTATGTTCAGCTCCCGCATTTGTTTCCCCCACTCACTTGATTGGGAGCTTGCGGTGCTCGAGCAATTGATCTTGAAGTCGTTGTAGTCATCTTCGGTGATCGAAGGATTTTTCTCCTTGATCTTCTGATAACTCTCACCTTTCTCGATCATTCTCTTCACATTGCTTTTCCAAGTAGACAGGGCCTTGCTCATCTTCGTGAGGGAAGCATTGTTCACTTTATTCCCTTTGAGGCTTGTGTTTTCAAATTCAGCGGGGAACTTGTATCGTTCGTGCAGCTTCGTGAAGAGGAGGTTGCGCAAATTCCCTCGGTCAGGATGCCTCAGGTTCTCGGTGTTGATCGAGACGGTGCTCCGGAGAATGCACCCGAGCTGAAGCGAGTACCCCTTGACTATTCGTTCGGGCGCCGTTGGATTCCCGTTGGAGTCCACTTCAGTAACTTCCTCCTTGAGGGTGCGGAGCACAATCGGGCGCCGGTCCTTCCGTTGCCTCTTCGGTTGGCTGCCATCTGTGCGTGCGCCGCCATCATCAGTGGTAGCATCCTCGGCGGCACCATCAGTGGTGGCATCAGTGTGGTCATCCTCGGCGGCACCATCCGTGGTCTCAGGATCGGTGGGGAAGGCGGCGGCCTCATACAAGTGAGGTTGTTCCTCCATCTCCTAGGACAGCTCCCAGAATGCCTTGCCGCCCGAACCCCCGGCCTCATCGTTGTGGGCCATGTTTCTCTCTAAATACAAACAAAGTTTGGTCAAAAAGTTGGTTATTGTCAAGGAACAAGATCATGGTCTCATCATTTAGGGTTTGTCGACACCGAGGCATCCTAAAATCTAAGCTTTTATCATTGAGGGTTTTTCGACGCCGAGGCACCCTAAAAGCCTAACCTTTCATCATTTCGGTTTTTATCGACACCGAGGCACCCTAAAAGCCATGCATTAGTCACAAGTACGCCGGGGCACTTGATCCTACTTAATTAACTACTAAGATACCCCGGCCCATGCATTAGTCACAAGTACCCCATATGTCCTATTTTAGCAAAGTCATGCTAAAATTCACGGAAAATTTCAGCATGACCTTTGCTGAAAATAGGACATATGGAGTACCCGAATTTGCCGGAACGGAAGTTAATCGACATTCCGGCAAACTCAAGGGCCTCTCGGGGTACCTGCAAAATCATTATCCCAGGTGGACATGGATGCAATGTCACAGGTCACATGGATCCCACACCCACAGGAGCTGGTGAAGCTTCATGTGTATTTCACGAAAACCAGCCTGACTAAAGAGCTTTATGTAGAAAACAAATCACTCCACCAGCTCACACAGGATCATCCTTCTAAGCAATTACTCAAAATGGGCACTAGCAGCAAAATGAACATTTTACAATCTGAACTTTTTTTTGTCATCTATGTGCTCATTTAACTTTGATCCAAATAGTATCAAAGTTCTTAGAAACAAGCAGCTCTGCTAACAAAGAACAGTAAAAATGGGGCTTGCCTTAAGATGGGAAGTAAAGTTGCAAAAACTATCACAAAGAACAGTAAAAATGGAACATAGCTCAGCATTTGTATTGATAGGAACAAACATAAAATCAAACCATGGGCATCTACTTGGTAGACCAACATAAAATTTTGACTGGAGTTACATAAGGGGAAATTGATGTGATGAATGGCAGTTTGGGAGCTGAGCTGATCATGTCCATGTATTCTAATTCTACAGTAAGATGGCATTGCTGTTGGTACCAATTTATTTGTTCACAAAGATACATTTTTGGTAATGCATAGACAACATCACCTTTTATTTATCATGGTTGGTTCTGTTCCATAATTATATCAGCCCAGAGTGTCGTATTAGATATCAGACTGAATTGTAATGCACCCATTCTAAAACTTTAAGTGAAAATAACCCTTGCTGTTCGATATGCATAACAAAGAAAGATGTTGGTTCACATCTTTTACTGATAGTTTGGTGGTTTTATTTTTCTAGCCCACCGTCAATCACTTGGTAGCCATGACAGAGAAACCGCGGGGCAAATAGTGTGAGTAGCTAATAAGGGCTCAAAAAAAGACTTTAATATGTCTGATGATCCAATGGATTGGTATCTATCATCTGCTACCAACATGTATTTTTTTTAGAGAGATGGACTACCAACTTGTATTATGCTATTTAATTAAAGCTCATGCCATGCTTATCTTACATCAGATTTATTTATTCTAAGCTATAATTATTTGCCAGTTGCTTGGCAGTACGTACTAGACATTGTGGCATCATGCATGCTGCGTGAGGTGAGGTGATTGCTCAACTACCATGGGCATCAAACATAAAATTTTGACTGGAGTAACAGAGGCATAAAAGTAGAAATTACAGGATTCTGAATCTGAACTTCTTTAGTTAACAGACTAACCCAAGCACCTTTTCTGGCATTATATTCAACATATATGAGATCAAACAAATCGTACGACGCATAACTAGTCTGATGGGATGCTAAAAAACATACATCTGATTCCTAGCAGTCAGATCAATTATTTTGCTTCTAAGGTCAGAGGATCATGCTGATTAAGGTTCTTTTTTTTAAACCAAGTTACACAAAGAAAATGCACCTAAGCACCAAGAGGAACTGTTACAACTCCATAAGGTATATCCAAGATTACTTCTAGGCAGCTGCCTTGCTAGTGAGACCATATATGTAGTTTCTAACATATGCAAGATTACTTAAAAATTGGAGATGCAAGATAGTAGTATATAGAAGAAGAAACAAGAGAGAGATGCAAGATATTAGTATATATAGGTGAGTCAACCTATTATTCTAGGCAGCTGCCTTGCTAGTGATTCGGTGTCGTCGCAACTGGATCCCTCCCACTCGACCTGCGATCTTCTACAAGGAAAGAGTAGCAGCTCAGTCAACCACCATATAATTATACAAGGAAAAAATGCTACTTGGCACAAGTGTTCAGCAATCACCGCACCAATAAGAAAGAACAGAGGACAGTACACAAAATCGTTTAGTAATTCTCAGAATCTCTGCAACAATGCCTTAGTCAATATTCTTGCTTGATACAATTGTTCTTGGAATAATATATCAACAAAGAGAAACTCCCCACACATTTGATCTTGGTACAGACACAAGTGAAAGAATCTGTTATATATATTGGCCATAGCTTACACCAGAACAGTAGCAACTAAACTCTGATATAAAGTATGGAAACTCCATGTTTACCAGCTTTGCAGTATAGACAGAGCATATTGAAATTTTGCAGCATAGACAGCACAGTTGATAGAAGCTAAATCCAAAGACCAATGCTCAGACCGCTAGATACTGATACTCTTAATACAATAAAAACCGGGAGTGCAAAGCAGAGTAATTGGATACAGACCAATGCATCGACATGATCTGATATTGTATCAATGGAACAAGAGAAACAAAGAATTTGCTAAAATGGCGTGTCACACGCAGACCAGATGATACAGTTTCCAATTCAGCAATTCAGCAAACAAAGAATTCTGCATCTAATCAACTACTCTAGGTATGTACGTACATGGCAGACAAAAACACCTAGCAATAGCAACAAGAGAACATAGTTTCGTCCCTTAGGAAAAAAACACGCCAGAGCATGAGAGATGGAGAGAGCAGAGAGAGAGGGGGGATGATACCTTGACGAGCTCCCCTGATGGCGTGGGTAGTAGGGTCGGGGCAGCGTCCCGGGAAGAACTAGGCACACGCGGTCCGAGGTGCGTGCAGCCTGCGCGTGAGAGGAACCATCATCATCAGGGAACCTTGACGTCGACACAATCGAATCGAACAAAGGGGGAGGGGGAGGAGAAGAGGACCTTGCGAGACCTTCAATGGCGGGGTCGCGGGAAAGAAGAAGCACGCGAGCAGCGGCGTGGTCGATGGGAGCAGCTCGAGCAGAGGTGGCGGCGGATCTGGCCGGCATCGAGGGCGGCGGGGCGGCGGCGTCGGGAGAGGAGAGGGGAAGGGGATCGAGGGCGAGGGCTCGGGCGAGGGAGAGAGAGGGGAT